>NW_021773945.1:15050-20783 GCF_005508785.2 Acyrthosiphon pisum | reverse complement strand
GAAATAATTCAAATATTATAGGTTACTTTACAGAAAAAATATAAAAATTACACAGTTATGCATTTTTAAACATTATACAACAATTTTTATAAATACCTTTTAATGAAAAAATAAATTATGAAACTTCATATTTGTACTTCTATGTACACACATTGTCAACGTATGGCGTATGCAGGCCGACGTCGATAGTTTTATTATTTTTCTATTTATTATTTGTACTCGGTGTATGCTACCGCTTTCGTATTGCCGTCGGAAGTTGTCGACTATTCGGTTTACGTCGGCTGTCGATTTCGTCTCATAGTGGGGGAAAATCGGGCAACGAGCTTCCGCGGCCGTCAGTCGCGATGCGCGAAACCGGTGTATTCTACTTTGAGACAGAGTATATTAGTAATCGAAAATCAGCCTAATCAGACAACACTCAACACTGTTTCCTTCGATGTTCATCAGACATGACCTGGTATGTAGCGGGGTCGTGGGGATTACACGTGTGTATGGATATGTGACAGTAATGGTCCAATCACTTATAATATGACAATAAGTTATTGTAGCGAGCAGGTACAATGGTTATCGCTATTATACTTTGGGTTCGACCGATATCGAGTTTATTACTTTTAGCGGGTAGAACCCGATTGCGTACGATTTACCTTTTTGGGAACACGATTGCGTATGTTTGCTGTATAACAATGGAAATTCGTAAAACGACACGATTGCGTATGCAACGTTGCCAAATTTATAAATATACAAAAAGTTCACAATTTTAGATAAATACACCATAATATTTTTGTCAATTTTATACTCATCATACATTTTTACTGAAGGTTTAATCCGTCTTAAATCAGAAAGAGCCATATTTTTGTTAATTTCTTTTGAAATTGAACATATTTTTCGTCATCGTTTCGACTTGGATTTCTGTTATCATTGATATAACCACATGTGTTGGTGGATGGGCGCTATGAAATTGCCCATTGTCCTACCCTATTTCCAGTTTCATCTATATGTGACTTTCGGCTAGCATGACAACGTTGCACAAAAATAACGTGCGCAATCGTGTTATGAAAAAAGGTTGAAAAAGGTACCGCCGATAAGCACCGTACGCAATCGTATTCTACCCCTTTTAGCTTCTGGTCTTTATAATTGATAAGTATTATTATGAGAAGTGCAGTAGTGCCGCAATCACTTTTAGTGGGGCGCACGGTGGACGCCCTGCTAAATGGGCATTTTACATACATTTAGGGGCACAACTTATAAGCTTACTGTACTTGAAATGATTTCAAAAGTGTAATATCTATTACTCTGAGGCATAAAAATCCAAATTGCTGCGGTATCTACCGACTAGGTATAACACACAAACACCTGCCAAAACTACCCAACTTTGAGGAGTTATATCTCATCAACGGATTAATGAAAAATGAAAATTTAAACGTGATAATTCATAAAAAAAATAGCTTTATTAATTTATGAAATTAAAAGTATAGGTTACCATTTGAAAATCAGAAGTTGATAGTGTTTTTCCTAATAAATATGAGGGTGAAAAATATAAAAAAATTATATAATTCTAGAACAGCGTAGATCTAAAATTTTGAAAAAAAAAAATTTGAAAAAAGTGAATACTTTTTGAGATAATGAGTGTTTTACGCTTAATCAATCACCCTGTATACTAACTATGAATCCCGGACGAGTGCCCCCCCCCCCTTGGCTATGTCACTGTTATTTGTATTTAAAATAATAAAATATAAATTGTTGAATGAATTTAATATACCAATTAATAATACACATTTTACAGAAGGAAGTCATGACTGGGCATATGTTAATGTTAAAGTTTTGAGCTCGCATGGAGTGGTTATTCCTAGTGTTGAATGTCAAAAAAACCAAAATGAAATTATTGAAAAAATTAAGATTAAAAATGTATTTAGTAATTTAGATGACAGCGATGATGAAATAGGTAAATATCAATATATGAATTATATAAATTGTGACAGAATTATGAATGAGTCAATGACCGCATAAGACTGTAAGCATGTATTATTACTTAATCAGAAGTACATTCTAATTTTTATCCAGCCTGGACTATAATCTATAAATGCAAATTTAGTTAAAAGCTGAAATTATTTTTAATTTATTTAGAACATTATGTATAATACATAAATAGGGCCCGGATTTATATACATTTGCATGTTTTTTTTTTTAACAGTCACAAAAAGGTGCTAGATAAGCTATAAGTTTGAATTATGATCAATAGATCTGGTATACGTTTTATTTAAAAAATATGCATACAATTGTGTAATATTCATATAATACTACCATTCCAACAACATACCTACACGTATTTCTGCTGCTCTTAATGTAATTTAGAAAATGCATTTTTGTTTACATATTGTACATGTAGTGAATATTTGAATGATAACCAGTGCATAAATGCATGCATATTTTGTACGTTTTTAATACGTACAATTCCAGACTATAGTCATAAATCATAATATTGAATAAAAGGTGGAACTTCTTAAATATAAGTTTCTTAACAAATGGTTTTTTTTTAATAATTTTAGGAACATGTGGGAACCTTAACACCAGTCATGACGATAATGATGATGATTGCAACACTCAAGTTGATTCAGGTAAATAGCAAGATACTGTATTTCTGGCTGTATGTCTAGATTCCTTTTTTATGTAATAAAAAAAATTTACGGTATTTGATAAGTATTATGCAGACCTTAAATATTGTACCTATAGAAATGTACGATCTTCCTGTGTCTGCTGTCATTATACAAAATAGTGTCACTAAACAATATTAGTTAGATTTGTTAAATAATGTATTAGATGTGAGATGATCATTTAAAGTTTAAATCACTGTGACTATTAAACAGAAAATTAAAAGGATCCGTGGCCCTTATTATTTCATAGAAAACTTAATAACAGATAATAATGCATTTATAACCTAAATATTTCTGTTCCCTAATTGATAGATATTACTTATTATTACTATATTTTATTGAACTTAGTATTTTATTGTTTTTTTTTATTTAATTTAGAAAGTATTTTTTTTTTTTACTTTATTTGGTCAACATACCGTTCAACACCACGAGACAACGAAGCTACTGAAAAGTTTATTGAAATAGTGACTTCTGATCTTTATCAACAAAAATTAAAAGATAAAAGAACACCAAAGTATAAAGTTTGGCAAGATATCAGTATTGAATTACATAACCTGGGTTACAAAGTGGCTGCAAATGAAAAGGAAAGTGGTAAAAAATGCGATCAGAAGTGGAGGAACTTGGAAAATAAATACATTGCTTTTAAAGATAATGCAAATAAAACAGGAGAAGCTGCAAAAAAGAAGCCAATGTATTATGATGTTATGCATGCCATCAAAGATAAACATAAGGTCTCCCCACCCACATTGCTAGACACTATTAAGGCAACTAGTACAATAATAACTCCATTGAATAATACTTTAGAAAGTACTTCACAGGCTGATATAGTTAACTTTGAAATAGCTAATCCAATTATAACAAAAGGTATGCATAAAAACCCCAAAAAAAGTCTTAAACCAAAATCTAAAGTGAGTCCATCCGATATATTGGATCACATGACCAAACAGCATAAAGAAGTTCTCGACATGCAGGAAAAACATTATGAACATATCAAAGAAAATATGATTATACAAAATAATCAAAGACAAGAAATGTTAAATATATTTGCTAAGCTAGTAGAAAATACCACTAGGAAGAAACGTAGAAGATCTGATTCTGATTAATTAAATATGTTCTTTTATTCTTTTTTTTTAATGATCTCTAAGTGAGTGATATCAAAGTTACTGTATTATTTTTTTTTGTTTTACATTTTTTAGATTATAAATTTGCAAGATAGTTTGCTCTAAGTCAAGTGGAACTTTTAATGTTAGGATGTTTTTATGTTTTATTAATTTGTTATAAAGTGTTAAATTTTAATTAATATATAAATAAAAATAAACTGTTGTTATAAACTAAATATTTAATAGATCAATAAAAATAAACTGTTGTTATAAACTAAATATTTAATAGATCTTGATCTCTTGATTTCTGTATATTTTTATACAGTGAAACTTCCCTTAACGAACTACTCTAAATAACAGACAAAATCACAACGACTGTGAGTGTCAGGTATTTAGAGGTTTCACTGTATTCCTATTTATACTTATATGAAGAGAGATGTATAAAGAAAAAAAATATTCATGTTAAGTATAAATGTAAGTATATAATTATATATAAAAATGTATAAACAGTTAAAACATATATCTAGATGGAGAGGTTTCCTACACTAGGGAACTAGAATGTTTAATAGTTCATCTCTTTTTGCATTGCCAGATTCAGTTCCATATATTGCATTATGTATATCAGTTTGAGAAGTGTTATCTAGCTGGACATCATTAACAATCTCATCTAATTCATCATCATTCACCAAACAAAAGTTATGTAATACACAACATGCAAGGATTATGTTAGGGGCTCTTGAAATATTTGTGACATTCAGGTATAATAATCTACGCCATCTTCCTTTAAGTAATCCAAAACTTAATTAAATGTCGACCCTTGTTTGAGAATGAAAATAGTTCCATTTCCTTTTTCTTGCTGATAGATTTCCATAATTTTTATATGGAGTTATAAGCCATGATAAGTTTGGATAAGCTGAGTCGCCCAATAAATAATATTTGTCATAGAATAAAGAGCTTGGCCCTTCATTTTGCATAATACTGAATATTTCAGAATTTTTAAACACCCGAGCATCATGAACACGACCTGGATACCCAACACAAATATTTGTAAATATCTTGTTGGATGTACAAATTGCTTGAACAATAATACTTTTGGTCATCTTTCTGTTTGTGTAGCTGTCTTGTTCTAGAGATGGAACTTTTACAGAAATATGACAACCATCAATCGCACCAATGACATCTACAAAAGTTACAAACAATAAATGTGAAAACGCTTTGCTGTATATTAGTGAGTTTAATGAGTTTTGGCAGTAAGTTGACGATATGTAATATAATCAAAATTTTTATTTAACTTACTAGGAAAATTAGCTCTCACTCTAAATCCTTCTTCAATTATTGTACATTCTTTAATGTTGGGCCAAGTGATAAATTTTTTAGCCATACTATTACAAAGACAATCAGTGACTTCTTGAACAATATTATAAACAGTTGAAGTTGCAGTATCGAACTGGTTACCAATTGCATGCATAGACATTTCTCTACCATAATACCAGAGACTTATAAGAACTTTTTTATGAAATGAGACAGGCTTATTTCCTCCTGTGTATGGTTTTATTAATTCAGAATTGACACTTAATGCTGTTAATAGATTTCCATATGTATCTTGTGTCATTCTAAATAATTTGTGAAAATCTCTAGCAGTAAATTTGTTGATCCAATCTTCACTCCAAATTGAACGAAAATGAGTTTCTCTAATTAGATTAATTAATAACAAATCATAATCCTCATTCGTCAGACAAAAATCAATACTGTCAATAACTTCTGCTGGGTTAAAAAACTCTTGAAGGAGCAATCCTAAACATGAAATGGTTACTTCATCCATCTTTTTAAAAGAAAAACTAAACACGAAAGATTAATTATTTTCTTTTTACCAATGAACTTATCACTTTAAATATTAAAATATACAAAATAGCGTTTTGGCGATGAATAACTTTGATATGCCATATCAGTAAACAATCGGCAAAGTTGACCAAACTGTTTGC
>NW_021773945.1:12863-13844 GCF_005508785.2 Acyrthosiphon pisum | reverse complement strand
TTGTCGTTTATATGCAAGGTAATTAAACTATGTTTAACATTGATTGAATATGATAAATTATCGGTTATCTTTACACGTCTACATCTTGTATTTAGGTTATTAATAATCGAATTGTAATTAGATTCAGACATCAATGTAAACCATTCTTCTAAACTTCTTAATGTGATAATTTTCTTTGAAAGTTTACATTCTAATAACAAAATAATTGAAATTTGCTTATTTATTAATAATCCAACTGTAATACTTTTCTTGCTGAAAGCACGGATGTCAAAAGTAGACTTACAGACAATTATCGGTGGACTCATAATGAAATTATTTTGTTAACTTTTTTCAATAGTTAAAATAATTTTTTACACTATAAACAAAATTATAAAGTGGAATATAACTGTTAGAAGTCATACATTGAACTGAATGTGTTTTCCTTTGCAGTCATATTATATACTAAAAAAAAAAAAAAAAATCTTTGATAAAAAAAAAAAATGCAAAAAATGTGAACGTACAGATAGCCGATGAGTGCACACATAGAGAGGGAAATTTTATATACTTACTAACCTGTTACCTGAAAAACATTTTTAAATTATTATATACGCACTAACCCGCTAGACCATACGTCCACGAGATATTAAATCGAATATTAACACATTTAAGATAAAACATTCAATATTTTTTATTTTTTTTTATCCAATACAGTAAATATTATAAACAGTATATATATATATTATATAAAAACATGATTTAACAAATGGTGTCGTACGAACCAGTTTCACAATTGCAAATAACTTCGATTTTACAATATTTACTTAATACTTTTTGCACAAATTGATTTCCTTTCATTAATAATACAAGTAGTATGTATATACCAATCCTGGCACACTTCATATTATATCAATAAAAGATCACAAAGAAAACAATGTGCAAAAAGATCAGAAAATTGAAATGCAATAATAATTAAAATATTTTTCGCAAAACTTATGAAATGCA
>NW_021773945.1:0-1354 GCF_005508785.2 Acyrthosiphon pisum | reverse complement strand
TACAATCACAACAAAATAACTAAAAAGAATATTCTAGGTTTTTTAATTTGTAATTCGTCCAAATTTGAACTTAAAATGACTATAAAAATAAACTGTGTTTATGTAATTTTTAGATTTTTTGGTAACATAATTAACTACTTACGTGGAACCTTGTTTTAAATTTTCAATCCTTAGCTATAAAAGTTGAACATTTTATAAATGATTAACTACAAAATAATTATTAAATTTAAAATTTGATAAATGTTGTCCAAATTTGAACTTTAAATGCTTATAAAAAAAAATTGTGCCTATGTATTTTTAATATTTTTCAACTGCTATTGTAACAATATAGCAGCAGCCTTGCATTAAATTTTCACGCTTTTTTACCCATAAAATAAAATTTTATTGATATTTATAGAAAAAAAAACTAAAAAAATTGAAAACTGACAATGTCCGTAAACAGCTCAAAAAAAGTCAAATTATTTTCAAAATTTTATCGTGTATAGAAAAACCTTATATAAACATTCAGTGAAATTTTCAAGTTTCTACCGTCATTCGTTTTTTAATTACAACAAAATAAGAAAATCGTTACATAAGAAATCGAGTGAATATCAAATGTTGTAAAAATATGAATTTCAAACGCTCATAAAAATTTAATTTGACTTTCTAGTAGACATTTTTTTTTTGACAAAGGTAGACAAACTTATGAGGAATCTTGTATTACATTTTCAAACCTAACCTAAATTTACAAAAAATTTCGGGCTAGAGCCCGACCTTTACATAGGGATCGGCGTCACTGAATATTAATATAAAATGTGGGGGATTCGTCCATGAACAAAATTAGTTATAGGTTATATTATTATAAGTGAAATATCACAATGAGTGTTAACTTGTAATTTAATTTTTCTCCAATTTTATATGCTAATTCTCCTTAATCTTATGTCTCTGTTTAGTAGAATTTCTATATCTGAACATTATATTATATCAAAACCAAATTAATCCTAAACAAAAATTAGATTGACTAATACTTAAAAACTAATTTTGTCAACTCTAAAAAAAAACCCAATAATAGCTATTATATTATTAGTTTTATAATATGAAATGTTTTTAATTTTATAATTATTAAAGGACAATTATTATAGTTTTTAATTTTTTTTCTGAAATTCTCATTAGGGTTGAAGACCCCAGTCTTAAAACGTATATGACAAGTGTGATATTCATATTCTAACAATTTCAAATCATTAACTTGATTATTAAATGGATTCTTTTTTATTAAAACCTTGTAATTAAGTGAACATTATACATTATGAGATAGTCAGGGAAATACAACATGTTTACCCACTACCCAGGATTTTGTAGGTACAAATATCTACAC
>NW_021773944.1:0-1078 GCF_005508785.2 Acyrthosiphon pisum | reverse complement strand
ATGGTTTGGAAGGATGGCATAATGCCTTTCAAAAGCAAGGTGGTGGTCATCATGTATCAATTTGGAAGATGTTTGAAGGGAGGTCGGGCTAGCTAAATTAAAAGTGGTACACATTGAGGCTGGCAAAGAAGAAAAACAGAAATTAAAATGGAAAAGAACCACAGAAAATATAAAAACGAAGGTGGAAAATTATTCAAACCAAGACATAATACCATATTTAAAAATATTGACTTTTAAATTTTTAGTATTATTTTTATTACAATATTGTTTATATTTATATTATTTTTATTGACTAAATTATTGAATTAATATTATACATTTTTACAAAGTAATTATTATAAGTATATATGGTCCTAGAACGTATCTTTTTATTTAAGTATTATTTTTATTATCCTAGGACATCTATTTTATTTAAGTTATTATTGACTAAATTATTGAATTATATAATATGGAATTTAAATTTTTAAATTTCCGGTTAGGTATTATAGTTTCGCCAATATATCCATTCGCCGATATATTCGTTCGCCGGTATATCCATTCGCCGAAATGGATTTTTTTATAAATACAACTTTATAAATAACCAGATTATTTAGGTGCATAATATACCTGACTGTTTAAATCTTTCGGGAACTTATGAAATTAAATCGTGAAAGGTGATTTTATCCCATAAGTATTACAGTTAGACACTGCACAGACATTTTTTGAAACCCTTATTACTGTAATTCACTATTTTAACATTTATTACAACTATTACAATTAACACTATTGTAAGTATTGCTGATATTATGAACTAAGGAACTTAAAGGACTATCCAAGGGAAAATTAAAAAAAAATATTATTATGAAATATTGTAAAATGAAAACATTTATGAATTTTGGTAAAAATAGTTTTTGATTGCTTCACTCCGTTCGGTTCTTATCGTCGTTTTAAAATGACGCGTGACGTCACAGGTTCCATCGGTCGGCCGCCCGCCTATTGCAATACACGTATTTCCTCGACGCATCGTTAGTCATTTATTTATATATTAACTTATAATACTCAAAATAAAAAGCGGTTTTCATATTACAAAACTTTAGAT
>NW_021773943.1:0-844 GCF_005508785.2 Acyrthosiphon pisum | reverse complement strand
TCTACAAAAATTGTGGATTGAACTTAGTGTATGTCCGAAAAAATAAAATTTCTCTGGTTAGTAAACATTTATATGTGGTTTTATATTATTCGCGTACATGGATACATAGTAATCAATAACTATAGATTAATTTGGTTTTTAAGTATATAATTATTTTAATTTACTAAAATGTATGTAAACGTTATAGCACGAGTATGCTCATTACATTTTGATTCATCTGATTATGAAAAACCATTGATTCAAAGAATGTTAGAACATTCTCCTAAACATCAACGAAATCTTAAACCCAATGCTGTACCATCAAAAAATTTGGTTGGTTATTATTTTTCAGTATAAAAAAATCAATTAATCTTTTCTAAAATGAATCATTTTATCCCAGCTCAGAATTCAAAAACCAATAATTAAATGTAAGCCTGTAAATACACATACACCACACTCTACACATGATAGTTTATTGCAATCTAGTTTTCAAAGCTCTAAAGTACCTAAAGAAAAAATTGATCCATTTACTTCAAATAATAATAATTATTGTTTGAATGATCTACCTGATTTTGGAGTACAATTATTAAGTGAAACACAAGATGTTGGTATTCAGTGTGAAATAGGTATGGTGTATTCTAGACTTCCAGTGGAAAGAGCTGATGTTAGTACACAGTGTGGTGATGATTTGAATGAAGTTGAGAAGTATGAAAAAAATACAAATAATTATTAATGTATAATTCAATTCTATTTATTTTTATGTTTTATTTAAACAGCCTTAAACAACATTTATTGGATCTACATTTAAAATTAAAAAAAGAAAAAGAACTAAATTTAGAATTACAAAATACCATTAAATTACAGA
>NW_021773942.1:0-1080 GCF_005508785.2 Acyrthosiphon pisum | reverse complement strand
AAAGTATACTATTATATATCTATGATTTTACCACGGTTTTTTGTTGATGTATAACACGTTATAACTTATAAGTACTAATAAATATTATGATATGATTAATTTGGAATTTATTATAGGTACCTATTATAGGTCAATTTTTTTTTAATACCATAGATAAGTATATATTATATGTCTAATACATAGACTGATATACCGTCTCCACTCAGAATCGTTTTTCTTATACAGTGATATTATATCATTGAATTCAAATTTAATACGGTCCATTATACAGTGACCCAATTCTAACCTACTGTACAGCAGAGCGACATCCACTTACCCACCTTTTTTTTTATTTATTTTTGTGTCTGTCATCACCTTTCAGGACAGTAAAACTGCTTTGATTTTCTTCAACAGTAACTTTTATTATTGGAAAGTGAATCTAGTTGGTACTTTGGGGGGTCAAAAGTAAAAATTTCCCAGTAGTTTTCAAAAGCGACGTGAAAAACAAAAGAAAAATTAAGGAAAAACGGGAGTTTTGGTTTTTGGTGTAACTCTAAAACAAATGACCGTAGATATATGAAATTTTCACAGGTTGTTTATATTTGCATTTTCTATACACGGTAAAATTTTGAAAATATTTTGATTTTGAGCTCTTTACGGACATTTTCATTTTTCATTTTTTTTTAGTTTTTTTTCTAAAAATATCAATAAAATTTTATTTGTTGGATAAAAAAGCTTGAAAATTTAATAGAAGGCTCCTAGTATATTGTTTCAAAGGCAGATGAAAAATATTAAAAATCGTTAGTCACAGTTTTTTTTTATAAGCATTTAAAGTTCAAAAAATGACAAAATATGGAAAAATCACGAAAATTTGCAAATTATTTCGAGTTAGAAATTCATAAAAATTTTTCTTTTTAAATCTAAGATATGAAAATGTAATACAAGATTCCTTATAAGATTATCTACCTTTATCAAACAAAAAATATCTATAAGAAAGTCAAATTAAATTTTTATGATCGTTTGAAATTCAATTTTTACACATTGGGATATTCACTCGATTTCTCATGTAGCGATTTCCTTATTTTGTTCTAATTCAAAAAC
>NW_021773941.1:0-1183 GCF_005508785.2 Acyrthosiphon pisum | reverse complement strand
GGCGGTAAGTAATTCGATAATGAGAAAAACCCCCATTCCCAAAACCATATATAATAATAAAAATGTAAACTTCAAGATTTACATTTCGTAGAATGAATAGTAATACTACGAACGCTCACCAACACTTTATACTTTGATTATTACGATTACGTATAGACAGTGGACACTACACAGTCAGAACACACCGTGCCATTTAATTCGTCATAGTCACATTGTCACACCACTTAGTAATTGATTTTATTTTTATAAGCTAAAAGAAAAATGGAGAAAAAAAAAGTAAGCTACCAGCAACTAGTAGTACTCCATTGAATTTTTTTAAAAAGAAGCTTGGAATTGACGTAAGTATTACAATTTTAAATTATTCAAAATACTAAACATTATTAGGCCCGGAACTAAATGTTTTAAAATCGTACAAAATATGTACGACCTATTTTATACACTTATTATAATTTATAATTAGTATTACAACTCGCGCTAAAATTATGCAAAATTAAATAAACACCAGTTAAAAAATGTATTAAAAATTTAACTGCAGTCACTGCAGTTTATTCAATCAACTATTAGGTATCTATGTCATATTAATTTTTATAAAAAAATAGAATTTAATAATTTATAATAATAATTAATAATGCATAATATTTAATAATAATTTTACCTACACAATTTCTTGTATATTATTTAAAGAAACAGAGAAATCTGATGATGTATTACGGGCAAAGCCCCCCACAAGTTTGCGATACAAATTTATTTTGATCCCCTCCCATGAAACATTCTCAATTACGCCACTGGGATGCCTCACACGGTGTCCACACCCCAATATGTTATATGGTCAAATAATTATATAAAAGTGCATGGCCGGCATTATTACTAGACTATTGTCCACAAACTATACATGATAGACGCGATCAACCACCGAAAATGATGAAGATTGGCGATTAACTATTGAGAATTGATGTAGTTCATAGTTACATATTATATTAAGAAAACATATCTAAACAAGGGTGAAGACTCCCCAATGGTTCAAAATCGATTCAAATCTCTGTCCTCGATATTAAAAAAAAGGTGGGTAAGTGGATTTCGCTCTGCTGTACAGTAGGTTACAAGTGGGTCACTGTATAATGGATGGTATTAAATTTGAATTCAATGATATAATATCATTGTATAAGAAAAACGATTCTGAGCG
>NW_021773940.1:0-992 GCF_005508785.2 Acyrthosiphon pisum | reverse complement strand
GTGGGACTGCAGCCCAAGTGATGTCATGAATCAACATGGGCCATCGAACGTAATCGAATGCCCCGCTTATATCAAGAAAAGTGCCTACTACGTGTTTGTCGTTCTGGTTGACCCAAGTCTGCAGTTCTGTCAACGCGGTCGTTGTAGATTTTCCCGGTATAAAGCCATGCTGCCGTGGGGCTTAGGTTCTGTCCGATTTCTGACTCAAGGATGATGCATATGACCTCCTCGACGGTCTTTCCAAGCACTGGGAGCAGACTAACCGGTCGGTAGCTCTTTGCCACTAGAGGGTCCATATCCTTGCCCTTGAGGAGGACTACAATTTCTGCTTTTTTCCATGGGTCAGGGAATCCTCCCTCCTTGAGGCAGTTATTCACTAGTGACTGCATTTCATGTTCTATCGTGGGCCAAGGCATTTTGATGATTTTTGCAGTCAAACCGTCGGCACCTGTGGCCTTATTCTTTTGTCGCATTGCCACTATCTCTTCGGTTGTGACCTGGAGAGCTGGAGTTATTTCACTAAGGATTGGATCAGGTCTGGTGTCCGCATCTGAGGTTGGGATAAGCTCTTCCAACATATATTGTATCGTGTCCTCTAGGCATGATGTGTAACTGCCATCATGTTTCCTGAGTTAGGTTAGGTTAGGTAGTAGTCTTTAAATTTATTTTTTAAATTTAGTTCTGAATCCTTTCTCAAATTATTTGTTAACTTCTCTAAAGAACTAGCTAAAAATTTTAATGAATCTATAAACCTTAATTCTGTTTTATATATTTTTTGTTCACCATTTACAGTTACTACACGTGGCATTATTTTTGAAAAAGAAATGTATTTTTCCTCATTATTTGGGATTAATGTTATTTGTTGCGCACCATTTCCAAATTCCTTTATAAATAGATGAGCATCATAACCTGAAAGATTGTGAAAAACAATTGGTATAAAACGTGGATTTTGGTAATTAAGATTACATAAAGAATGTGCGGCTCCTCTATAT
>NW_021773939.1:0-1332 GCF_005508785.2 Acyrthosiphon pisum | reverse complement strand
CATTAGGTAACACGTTATACATCAACAACAAACCGTGGTACTATCATAGATATATAAAAGTATACTTTAGAAGTTTCAAGCACCCACAAATAATATTATACAATCACAACAAAATAACTAAAATAGTTATTTCAGGTTTTTTAATATGTAATTTCGTCCAAATTTGAACTTAAAATGAGTATAAAAATAAACTGTGCTTATGTGTTTTTAGATTTTTTGGTAACAGAATAAACTACTTACGTGGAATCTTGTTTTAAATTTTCAATCCTTAGATATAAAAGTTGACCATTTTATAAATTTTTAACTACAAAATAATTATTCAAATTAAAATTTGATATATGTTGTCAAAATTCTATCTTTAAATGCTTATAAAAAAAAATTGTGCCTATGTATTTTTAATATTTTTCAACTGCTATTGTAACAATATATCAGGAACCTTGCATTAAATTTTCACGCTTTTTTACCCAACAAACAATCAATTTTATTGATATTTATAGAAAAAAAAACTAAACAAATTGAAAACTGAGAGTGTCCTGTGTGTGACTGTTTACAGCTCAATAAAAGTCAAAATATTTTCAAAATTTTATGGTGTATAAGAAATGAAAATATTAACATTCAGTGAAATTTTCAAATATCTACAGTCATTTGTTTTTTAATTACAACAAAATAAGAAAATCGTAACATGATAAATCCAGTGAATATCAAGTGTTGTAAAAATAGGAATTTCAAACGCTCATAAAAATTTAATTTGACTTGTGGACATTTTTTTTTTTAAAAAGGTAGTCAAACCTATGAGGAATCTTGTATTACATTTTCAAATCTTAGATTTAAAAAGAAAAATTTTTATGAATTCTTAACTAAACATAATTTGCTAATTTTCGGGATTTTTACAAATTTTGCCAATTTTTGAACTTTAAATGCAAATAAAAAAAACTGTGACTAAGGATTTTTAATATTTTTCAAATGTCATTGCAACATTATAGTAGGAGCCTTATATTAAATTTTCAAGTATTTTGACTCAACAAATAAAGTTTTATTGACATTCATAGAAAAAAAACTAATTAAATTGGAAACTGAAATTTTCAAATTTTATCATGTATAGAAAATGGAAATATAAACAACCAGTAAAAATTTCATGTATCTACGGTCTTTTGTTTTAATGTTACACCAAAAACCAAAATCAATTTTCTCGAAAACAGATTTTGCGTAAAAATTCCCGTATTTCCTTAATTTTTCTTTTGTTTTTCACGGCGCTTTTGAAAACTATTGCAAAAATTTTACTTTTGACCCTCCAAAGTACCAACTAGATTCACATTCCTATCAGAAAAGGTA
>NW_021773938.1:0-1227 GCF_005508785.2 Acyrthosiphon pisum | reverse complement strand
ATACACTGGCTAACTCTTAGTCACTTATTGTTCATGATTATGTTTACTTCTTAAGTATAACATTAGAAACATTATGTCAGTGAATGTCATGTCAGTTACATACATACCAATATACATACTATAACTATATAATACATAATAACTAATATTGTTTTTTTACTATCACGTACACATTGCATTCTATTACCTTGATTTACACGTGCTCAAACCTAAATTAACTAAACAGTTAGGCATTTGTTCATTTGATTATTATTTTTGTTGAGGATCATGACGTATGCCTAATACCTCAACAGAACACTTTTATTTTTACTTAACTATTTAATGTGTAACTGTTAATTACTACTTATGGACTGTGATAATGTACCTATTTATTTTAACCTATTCATTGATTATGGCTCGACATAGAGTCAGACTTTAAACGTTAAACTTACATGTTATGATTTTTAATGATTGCGTTAAACTAATATTTTGTTTTACTTTCACTTACAAACAAATGTTTGATATATGTGTACGTGTCTCTCTACACCACACTTTTATTTCACTTATTAGTTTTCCCTTTTGTCATTTGACTTAACTGTTTAATTTTGTATAACTGTTGATAACTGCTTCAGGACCATTCTTTTGCTATGACTAAACATATTTTAAACTGCGCTCCTATTGTTTTAACTAATATCTTTTTGACAAATATGCTTACAATATAGTTTATTAAACAATTGACATTAAATATACAACTGTACTTTTGATTTAGTTATTACTTTATTACATTAGTACTTAAGTAACTCAAAGCATAAAGTTGTATACTTAAATAAGTTGTATTACATTTAGCAATAAAAACATAAATAAATATATATAACATAATATATCAAAATGTAAAACATACATAATATATAAAATAAAAAGATATAAAAATATTAGAACTATGAAATAACGCTAAAACATTTTTACTCTGTCATCAATACAATAAATTAATTGATAAATAAATATGTGATTTAAAATTGAATTACACTAACCGCCTATTAATTTATAGGTAGTCGGTCGGCAACTGGTGCCAGGCGTGGCTGAAGAGCCTGAAGGTGGAGACCCCATGATGGACGAAAACGCAATGATGGACGACCACATCATTGAAGTTGTAATGGAAGACGGCCTTATGGACGAAGACAATGTGGAAGAACATGGAGACGTGGAGAACATGGAAGTCGTGATGGAAGACAATGTGGACCACATCAT
>NW_021773937.1:0-760 GCF_005508785.2 Acyrthosiphon pisum | reverse complement strand
TAATTTATTCAATGATCTGACCGTTATATTATGATTACATTATTATAATGTATGTTTGAATATTACATTTATTAAATCAAACCGCAAAATTGTGTTTACGTTAAGCAATATACAAACGTTATTAAGGACCAAACAATAATGCAATATTTATTGAATCAAAAACAAAATCATGCACTTGTGCGTTGTAACGAAGACCGACTGACATTTCGTGAACGCGAATTTTAAAGTGTACACACCGAATTTGCGTACAAACCGCATATCCACGGGTTTCAAAAGAAATAAAATTAACAAATAGAGCAGAAACAGCAGTTGAAAAAACGAAATGAATCGAGAAAAACGGAAAAAGCAATAATAACGACCGACGCTGCTACGATTGCGATGGCTATAGCCATATATGGACCGATATCGCGTACAAATCGCACATCGGTGGCTTTTAAAACAAACAAACTATATGTGAATAGAGGAGTGACGGGGGTGATAAAATGTCGAAAAATTGAAAAACGGCGTAAAAAGCGTAACATTTTTTGAAAAACGTTTATTTTCGAAACATTTGAAAACCAACCGCCCGCCGCCGAGGCGAAGGTACGCGATTGGACGCGTTAAGGAACGGGAACGTGAACGGGTCAGGCGGACTGTAGAAACGGAGCGGTGTTTAATTTTTTACGCCACGGGTTCACTATAGCCGGCGTTTTCTGTTCCATTGGTACACTATACCTAGGGGGCGCCACGGTTCTCGGAATCTTCATTTTGTAGTATAGGA
>NW_021773936.1:0-731 GCF_005508785.2 Acyrthosiphon pisum | reverse complement strand
CGAGCCCCCATCCAGCGAGAGGTCCGCAGGACCTCGAGTTTGGCGACCGGAGCCGGCAGGCGTAGGGAGCTTCTAGAGCGTCGAGCGTATTCGTAAAAACTCAGAATTCGAAACTGCCTTAACATATAACTTCAAAACGAAGTATGCCTATCTAATTTTGATTGCACCGTCGTTCTTAACTCGTTGAAGTACATAGGTTTCAAAAAAAAAAAAATTAATATTCGTAATAGGTGCAGTAAACTAGTGACGCGCGAATGCGCAAAAATCGCAAAATAGCGAACTTCATTAAGCCATAACTTCGGAACTAAGTCCGACCGCCAAATTCTGACTTCACCATCGTTCTCAGTATAGTTAACTACATAAGTCTAAAAAAAAAAAATTGCAAAAAAAAGGGTGTCCGGTAAAGTAACAAAGTTCCATGGTTTTTTATAATTTGTATTGACTATTTTCAAATAAAATAAATAATCTATAAAGTTATTTATATTGCAGTATACCAGTAAAACCTCATCTACTATTTAATTTATATCCTTTAGATTCTGTGTATAATGATACATTTTTTGATTTTTCTATGATACCTTTCTTTTAGCGTGCGTGTAATGTGTACACATTAAAAAGGTGCTTGAAATTTTTACCAAACGTTTATTTTATCATTTTATATATATGACGAAATGTTAAAAATATTTCAACTCATATTGGGCTACTTAGTATTTATAGATATTTTTATTTTTTTT
>NW_021773935.1:0-1226 GCF_005508785.2 Acyrthosiphon pisum | reverse complement strand
TACATCAACAACCAAACCGTGATACTATCATAGATATATAATAGTATACTTTAGAAGTTTCAAGTACCCACGAGTAATATTATACAATCACAACAAAATAACTAAAATAGTTATTCTAGGTTTTTTAACATGTAATTTCGTCCAAATTCGAACTTAAAAGGACTATAAAAACAAACTGTGCTTATGTATTTTTTAGATTTTTTGGTTTCAGAATTAACCACTTACCTACGTGGAATCTTGTTTTAAATTTTCAATTCTTAGGTATAAAAGTTGAATATTTTATGAATTTTTAACTACAAAATAATTATTCAATTTTCAATTTGATACATTTTGTCAAAATTCGATCATTAAATGCTTATAAAAAAAATTGTGCATATGTATTTTGAATATATTTCAACTGCTATTGTAACAATATATCAGAAACCTTGCATTAAATTTTAACGTTTTTTACCCAACAAATACAATTTTATTGATATTTATAGAAAATAAAACTAAAAAAATTGAAAACTGACAATGTCCGTAAACAGCTCAAAAAGAGTCAAATTATTTTCAAAATTTTATCGTGTATAGAAAATGCTAATATAAACATTCAGTATCTACAGTCATTCGTTTTTTAATTACAACAAAATAAGAAAATCGTAACATGATAAATCCAGTGAATTACAATTGTTGTAAAAATAGGAATTTCAAATGCTCATTAAAATTTAATTTAACTTGTAGACATTTTTTTTTTTAAAAAGATAGACAAACTTATGAGGAATCTTGTATTACATTTTAAAATCTTAGATTTAAAAAGAAAATTTTTCATGAATTTCTAACAAAATAATTTGCAAATTTTCGTCATTTTTACGTATTTTGTCAATATTTGAACTTTAGATGCTTATAAAAAAAAATTGTGACCATAGACTTTTAATTTTTTTCATCTGCCATTGAAACAATACACTAGGAGCCTTCTATTAAATTTTCAAGCTTTTTTAACCAACAAATAAAATTTTATTGATATTTATAGAAAAAAAACTAATAAAAATGGAAACTGAAAATGTCCGTAAAGAGCTCAAAATAAATCAAAATATTTAAAATTGTATGGTGTATAGAAAATGAAAATATTAACATTCAGTCACAATTTCATGTGCCTACGGTAATTTGTTTAAGAGTTGCACCAAAAACCAAAATCAATTTTCTTGAAAACAGATTTTGCGTAAAAATTCCCGTTTTTCCTTAATTTT
>NW_021773934.1:4441-4652 GCF_005508785.2 Acyrthosiphon pisum | reverse complement strand
TATTGTACAATTGTGTACGAATCGTTGGACTAAGGCAGTTATACGTAGAAGTTGCATGTAACTCGAATATTTGTTCAGCAACCAGGAATCGGATGAATGAGCTGTAGCCAGCACTAATTTTACTGGACGAACTTCAGGGATTTCTGATGGTAGCTCTGGAATGCCTGGCCATGAATCACTTTCCAAAAGTAACCAGGATGGTCCGTTCCAC
>NW_021773934.1:0-4341 GCF_005508785.2 Acyrthosiphon pisum | reverse complement strand
CAAATTGACAATGAAGGCAGCGCAGCAGGATGTATACCTCTTGTTATATGATCGGCAGGATTTTCCTTAGAGATAACATGGCGCCATTGAGCATTATCTGTAATGTCTAATATTCGAGCAACTCTATTTGCTACAAATGATAGTAAAGGGACTTCATTTTTTAGCCAAGCCAAAACAATTGATGAATCAGTCCATAGTAAAATTTCGTTTATACTGAATTGTATGCCTAAACAACTGAGTTCATTTTTAACCTCTAGCAACAGTTCCGCCAGCAATACTGCACCACATAGTTCGAGTCTAGGGATGGTAGTAGCTTTCATTGGGGCAACACGAGATTTGGATGCCAGGAGATGTACTTGCACTTGACCATTTGAACTGACAGAACGTAAGTAAATGCATGCACCAAATGCCTCTTGCGATGCATCGCAAAAACCATGAATGGTGACCTTTGAATCTGCAGTGTTGATTACCTTGCGTGGTATGGCCAATTCATGCAACGACTGAAGAGAGTTGCAGAATTTTATCCATCGAGCTTGCAATTCAGATGAGATAATGTCGTCCCAGCTCATCTTCATTCCCCACAATTGTTGAATGAAAATTTTTCCAAGAATGAGTACCGGGGATATGAGTCCAATAGGATCATAAACTGAGTTGATGTCTGATAATAGTGTACGCTTGGTCATGTTTAACGGTGGTGACCAATGCTTGAACGTAAATCGAAACTGATCAGTGATAGGTTGCCATTTGAGTCCTAAGGCTGTAACCGTATCATCCTCACTGAGTTTTAATACAAACGTTGGGTCATTACACGCTGATGGTATTTGGCTAATAAGGTTGACTGAATTGGAACACCATTTACGAAGTGGAAAACCAGCTGGACTAAAATGTCTTAATAGTGAGTTGTAAATTTGATAACATTCATCTTCAGATGCCCCACCACTCAGGAGGTCATCAACGTAGAAATCTTGAGTGATTACTCGATTTAATTTAGGATTGTCTGTGCATTTTCCAATCTCAGCTAGACAACGAGTGGCCAAATACGAGGCTGACTTTGTTCCATATGTTACAGTGCACAGCCTGTACTCTTGTAGTTGATCATTAGGACTTTTTCGATAAAGAATTCGTTGAAGGTCTCTATCCTCAGGTGCAACTAATACTTGTCGGTACATTTTCTCGACGTCCGCTGTGATCACTACTTGATGAATGCGAAATCGAAGAAGGATATGAAATATATCTGACTGTACTTTTGGTCCTTTCAACAGAACATCATTGAGTGCTATTCCGGACTTGGTGTTGGCAGAACCATCAAAAACTACCCGAAGTTTTGTGGTTGTGCTATTGGTCTTAAATACTGGATGGTGAGGCAAATAATATTTTGGTCCACTCCATGTAGGACTTGCCAGCTCCATGTGGTTTAACGCCAAGTATTCAGAAATAAACATGTCATATTGCTCTGCCAATTTCTTATCTTTACCAAGTCTCCTTTCTAAATTGTAGAACCTCCTTTCTGCCATTGGTCGAGAATCACCAAGGAATGTGATCTTGTCATTCACTGGAAGCCTTACAACAAATCTCCCACTTTCATCACGCTTAACAGTTGATGAAAAGTGCTTATCCGCTTGAGCTTCTTCGATGAATTGAGCATTTGTAGTTGAGGTAAATAGACTTAACGCAGAATTGGTAGATACTGGTGTAGATAGCATGGTTATTTTTGACTTAACTAATGACTTCTCAAATAATTTACCAACAAGTATCCAACCAAGTTTTGTATTGTGTACACTAATATGCTTGGACAGCTGTATACGTGCACCCAGGAAAATGTCATAAAATAGCTCGGCGCCAAATAATATGTCAACAGCAGCTGGTACGTTGAGTTGAGGATCAGCTAGATTGCCCTTGACATCATCAGGTATGTTCAATTGATCCATGCTGAACATTTGATGCGGAAGTCTTTCTGTTATCGTTGGCAATGAATGAAATTCAATCGAGGATTGATAGTTTTGACAATGTGATGATATAGTGCATGGCATTAAGCGCACAGTGGAAGAAGACATAGTACCAGCACCAGATATAGACAATGAAACATTAGTCTTCTTTAAACGCAGGCGTTGAGCACAAGATGACGTTATGAAATTAAGTTGAGATCCAGAATCCAAGATGGCTCTACAGCGTTGAGGTCGTCCATCAGAGTCATGAACATTTATTACAGCAGTAGCAAGCATCACAGTGGACGTGGTACTTGATGCATGCTTATTACTGGTCATCGCATGGCATACTGCATTATGTTGACTGGTTTTCTGTGTCTCAGTTTGCGTAGAGCTCTCTGGTTCTGACATATGGCTCGAGTCAGCATGTAGTCTTGAATTATGTTTTTTGCCACAACGTGGACATCCAGGATAATAACAAGATTCAACTTGATGTCCGAAGTTCAGACAGTTGAAACATAATTTAAATTTGGTTACAATATCCTTACGCTCAGATACTGACATTTGATTGAATTGGTCTATGCATAAATTCTATGTGGCGCTGTACACAACACACACTTGATAGTATGAGGTTCAGATTTTTTGGCAAAAAATGCCTTGACATCATGTTTTTTGCCTCCATACTGATTTTGCTTTCCAGCGGTTTGTTTTGTATCAGACTTTGATGAAATATAACCGACTTCATAGGCAGCTATGCGCTTAGACAGAAACGACTCAATATCTTTAAATGCAGGGAGCTCCTTGCTGGTTTGTAGCAGCTGCCACTCACCAGCAGTAGTTGGATCTAGATGACAACAGACAATTGTTGTCAACCAGGCATCCCAATTTTGTACAGGTTGCTTTAAAGCGATAAGAGAGCGAACATGAGAATTAACATGATAATGTAATTTCTTTAATTCAGCAGCACAATTAGTATGTACCTTTGGTGAATTCAATAATGCACGAATATGAACTTGGATAGTTAACGCCTTGTTTTCATATTGCTTTACTAATTCATCATAAGCGGCTTGGTAGTTATCTGAAGTAATTGAGAAACTTTTAATCACCTCAGCGGCTGTACCGCAGACACCTGACTTAAGATAATGCATTTTATGAACATTAGGTAAATCTTTGTTGTTGTGGAATAGTGCATTAAAGGTGTCAATGTAGGAAGCCCAATTCTCTATCTCACCATTGAACGTGGGAATGTTAATTGTAGGCAATCTCATAGCTTCATTGACTGATGCACTTGACTGGTTGCTAGGATGCATTGAACTTGACGTTGCACTTGGCCCATGTTTTTCTATAAGCTCTTCCATGTCAGCCACTAAGGTGAATGTGAAATCATCAAATGCAACTTGTTCAGTGATATCATCATGTCCCAGATCAAAATCAACAATGGCTTCTTGAGTGACAGACAACTCAGCCATAAATGCAGTCAATTTTGATAAACGGATTTGTAGTTGACGCACGGATGAACTTGCAGGAATGAATTTGTTGACATAGTCCCTGATGGAGTTTATCGAGTCCTTGATTGACCGACGCTTCTTGATCAGCTTACGCAATTCCTTAGGCAAAGCAGCGAGATCAGTGTCGTCCATGATGTTGACTTTGATTTACAGATGTAGTACAAGTATAATATTTTAATATGTCTAATGTTCAAGTAACAAATATATAAATGTAAAATGTGCAAAATGGAAATAATATAATGAATTGCAATACAGAACTAAGTACCAACTTGCATAAACTCAATCTGCCTGAATGAGTGAATAAAAATATATTTTTTATTTATTGTATATTGATTGTAATATTAATATTACAGGGTTATCTATAATAATAAAAGCGAGCTGATCACGTCGAGGTCACCAAAAATGTCGCGTTTAGCTCTTAACTGAAATAAAATATAGTCATCAAAGTTAAGGGTGCCTTCACGACAAGGCGTTAGTTTAATATGAACATTACACCAACGACCTTAAATCAATAATAAAGGAATTAAGAATAGATAACCCAAATATTAATAAGTCATGACAGATATTTTGATTTTGTATAATAATAATTTAATAGGACATATTATAAGCTAGCCACTTGGCTTTAAATAATACAGCTCAAATAATAATAAATAATACTATACAGCAAATAATAATAAATAATGCTATACAGCAAATAATAATAAATAATGCTATACAGCAAATAATAATAAATAATGCTATACAGCAAATAATAATAAATAATATAAGGTAGCCTCTTGGCTTTCAATAATACAAGTGTGGAATGCCTATTTGGCACCCACCAGTTGAATAATATAAAGTAATAATAAATAATATTGAATAATAAATTAATTCAGCTCGTCAGCTGATTACCTGTAGAGCTGGTGTCT
>NW_021773933.1:6257-7977 GCF_005508785.2 Acyrthosiphon pisum | reverse complement strand
AATAACTCCAATTTTAGAAAATATTTTGAGAAGACCCAGCTGTTATAGGAATATAAGTATTAGGAATTATACCTATTAATGTATATTTATTATGTATTAATATATTCTATGATTTTATTTTTGAATCCTTAATGTTTAAAACACAAAATGTGTAGTAGTATATAATACACACGACTCCTAAGGTTGTATAAGTTATTGCAGCACAGCTAAACAAAATAATATATTTTATATTATAATTTATGGAGTACTTACTATTGGTTAAATCTGGTGTGTTGGCATTATTATTTATCCATTCATCCAATATTTTAATGCGTTTTAGAGACACATCTTCAATTTTTATAGTATATTCTGTTTAAGTCAATATCTATCTAGAATTTAAAACAATACTTATTAGTTATTTTTGACTGAATACATTACAAATATTATTATTAAGTAAGTGCCTAATTTTATAGATTCAATGGCCACAGAAGTTAGTGTTACCATGACAAATTCATGATTAATTAATTCTCCTCAATGTATTTGGTAAAACTTTTTCTACCATATTCATCATGAGTGGATTTTTGACAAAGGAATAGGTACACTATGTAAAAAATATATTATAACCAATATTTTTGAATCTGAAAAATGAATAGGTAACTTTTGAAATATTTTCTATTTTAAAACATACAAATAAATATTAACAAAAACATTTACAGTTAAACTCTAAGGGCCCTTTCCATGTGAAACGGGCCTAAGATCACTCTGGTATTTGTAGGTAGATACTAAATAATCAGTGCCGCAACTACCAGGTGTGCAAGGTGTGCATTGCACATCGGCCCCCAAAGCCACAATCCGATATAGGCCCCCAAATCGATGTGTTAAAATTAATTGTAAATCTGTGGCTGAAGAAAATTAAATTAAAATTAAGAGTAAAAAAATAAATGTGTTCATATTATTAATTATTCACAATTTATTTATCAGATTAAACTCAAATGATTCAAAAATATTTCGCGCAATTCTATAAATGAAGATCGTCTTAGTGACATTTCCTTACTAAACATAGAATGGAGAAGAACTTCCAAGATAGATAAAGAAGTAAAGAGAAAGTCATTTACAACTTTTCAAACGCAAAAGCGAAGAAAAAACAATTTTGTTAGATAATTTACAAATGTGTTGAAATTATAGTATAATACTATTTTTATAATAATAAATTATAAAATAAACAATTAAATATTTTGGTTTTGATAGCTTTATATAATAATTTATTTACATTTTGTATATTTAGGCCCCAAATTAAGATTTGCACATCAGCCCCATAATATGTGGTTGCGGCACTGTAAATAATGTAGATTATACTATATATAAATTTATAGGAATCATATTTTTTTGCATCTAATCTCATTTCAAACACATTGTTTAACAATGCAAACAATGGAGCCAGTGGAATTGTATTCACAAAAAGTGTTATTACAAAACCATATTGCATAACTAAAAATATATGAATTCAATTAATTGTATTATATAGCTTATAAATATTACCCATTTCCAAATATTCTGGGAAGAGTCGGCTTGGTCACCAATCTAAAGTGTTGTAATCTTCAATCCAAGGTTTCTTACAACTGTGGCCAAATCTTCTTTTCCGGATGATGATTTCAATTATCTAAGAGACCTGGTTTCTCTGTCAATTTCAACCACACTTAAATAATAAACAGTTTTAGTTTTTGGCTTTAATTAAAATCCA
>NW_021773933.1:2550-4224 GCF_005508785.2 Acyrthosiphon pisum | reverse complement strand
TTCACATTCCTTGTTAAATTGTATTTATTATACCTAAGCTCTAATTTAATAAGTTATAACAAATATTATACGAGTAAACATAATATATTTGTATACAAATAACATTCCACAATTAATTACACTTACCCATTTGTTGTATTTAAATAATTAAATTGTCATTATCTAACTAAAAACGAAATACCTAAACTTGAATGTCCCAAACTAAAGTTTGTTTTATTTAAATCGTATAACGTATTATTTTTAAGTTGTAGATCTTATAAGGTAGGTACCTGAAAAACGAAATAAACATTTTAAATAAAAGTCTCGAACAAAATATTATACATTTATACTACCGAGATTACGATTTCCTATCTACGGACTAAAAATTCGAGAGCGCTGACCGTTATGGCGCGGGCCACAGATATCAGCTATTATCTATATCTTCGACCATATCACAGAATATTAATATTAATATTAATATTACACCATAGAGTATTACTCTACGTATTACACAGAGGTGCCGTTCCCTATCACGACTGTATAACCGAATCATATAGTAATATAGTCCATTATTATTTATTATATTAATTAGTATTAATTCATTGTACATTAAGTTTAGGAAATGTATAATTCTATAAATTATAATATAAATATAATATATAATGTGTTAGGTATAATATTATAATAGTAGGTACCTAATAAATTATGTTAAATTTCAATTAGTGCCAGTTTTGGTATGCTATTCCTAAAACTTTAAAGTATACCTATATTTTTTTAACTCAATATTTTAAACCATTACATAAGTGTTTAACTGCCATAATTTTAAAACTGATTTACTACGATTTACGGCGACATTATTATGGCTCAATAAATAAAAATAATTGGGTAGGTTTGACAATAGTCTTTCCTACTAGGTACCTACCTACTTATTTCCTAAATAAATATATGTATGTACACATTTTTAATACCTACTAATACCTGAGATTAAATTTGACAATTGGTGACATATTCACTCCAATCACCGATGTATAAAAAAACTTAAACATAATTTATATATGCTTATTATACCCTAAACTATTGTACAACGCAAATAATAAAACATTATAATATTATACCTATATTAACGTAATAACATATGGTAGTATAATACAAATGCATAAAAATGCAGTCAAAGTGAATCAGTAATCACAGATAATTATGATATTATAGTAATAGTTAAAATATTGCAACATTTGTTATAAGCGTGAATCTGTGTAAAAATAATATAATAATAAACCTAACAGATAGTTGCTGGCTGAAAATAAATAAACGTTCAAACGAGATAACCACGGATACCCAGCCGGTTGGTATATCGACGCTGAATAATAAACAAATTTAATTAGGTATTCAGTTTAGCTAAAATAACAGTGTGCACTATATTTAACAATTTTTCTTTTTAGAATTACAAGTAGCTTTATATTATATTATATCCTAAATAAACTACAACCGAAAGCGATCACGTTATAATGGAGTTGATGACCATATATCAGAAAAATATCGAATATCCAGGAAGTAGGTAAGAATAATAACGAAATTATTAAAATCCAGCGATATAATACAATATGTACGTAGTGGCGTCATTTCAGTTTTTAATAGAGGGGGCAAAGGTTTTGACCGGCCCGAATGGGTAAAAAAAAACTGCTCGCCTCGATCGCA
>NW_021773933.1:0-1002 GCF_005508785.2 Acyrthosiphon pisum | reverse complement strand
ACTCTCTATCTCTTTCTATACACAAAATATTTGAAAAATGTTTAAAACAACGTTTTATTGGTTTTTTGAATATACATAACTTTTTTTCTAAAAACCAAGTTATAGATTTCGGAAAAATAAATCAACAAAATATGTACTGTTATTAGCTTCGAATTTTATTCATTCTAGTAGGACAATGATAATAATAAGGCAGGTTGTAGGTAATTGGTTTGTAATATTCAGATTTAAAAAATGCTTATGATAGGAAAAAAACTTAAACATAATTTATAACAATATGCTTAGTATACCCTAAATTATTAAACAACTTATGTCTTATATAATAAAACATTATAGTATATCTATATGTTTACGTAATAACATATAATAATATAACACAAATGCATAAAAATTTAGTCAAAGTGAATCAGTAATCACAGATAATTATATTATAGTAATAGTTAAAATATTACGATATTTGTTATAAGCGTGAATCTGCTTAAAAATAATATAATAATAAGCCTAACTGATAGTTGCTGGCTGAAAATAAATAAACATTCAAACGCCATAACCACGGTTACTACTACACAGGTCCGTCGTACCTATATCGACGTTGAATAATAAACAAATATTATAATTATTTAGTTTAGCTAAAAAAACAATATGTATTATATTTTATATCTGTATATCCAGTGATTGTGTCACACTAATAAATTATTGGTAAAAAAACAATTTTTTTTTTTGGAATTTCACGTCGCTTTATAATTTATAATAATATAGTATTCTCCAAAATGGATCACAAGCGAAAGCGATCACATTATAATATATATGGTATTGATGATGGGACCATATATTAGAAAAGTGTCAAATATCTATGAAGTCGTAGGTAAGAATAATACCTAATGAAATTATTAAATTCAGCAATAGTGCTCAATGATCATTGTACCTACTAATTATAGACCTATCTCTCTCTGTCTCTTGCCATACATATCCAAAATAATTTTAATATAAAAAACTTTTTTTCTA
>NW_021773932.1:0-776 GCF_005508785.2 Acyrthosiphon pisum | reverse complement strand
AAATATGCACTTAAAAGTTCGTAAATATGCATTTATATGCTCTAACATTTTTAAATTATGCACTCAAAATATGCATTATGTAAAAAAATCATGAAAAAGTTTTAAAATAATAAGAATTAATCCATAAATTTAAAAAAATTCAAATTCCTCCACAAAATTTTGCAAACGGCCCGCAACTGTTTGTTTTTCTTTTGGCATTGTTAAAATAAAATATGAATAATGTGTACAGTAGTAACCTACCTATACCTCACATGAAAACACTAAAACAGGAAATTGAATGGATAAACGCATACGACTCATACGAGTAAACTCATCGGCGAGTGTAAGAAAACTATACTGTAGAGTGTAGCAATGTACAAAATTATAAATGCTGGTTGGTGAGAAGCTGCCACTTTAAACGGTGGAGGATGGTAGTGTTAGCGATTACACTGTTTCCGCGATATTTCG
The DNA here is from genome assembly GCF_005508785.2 of Acyrthosiphon pisum. Taxonomy (NCBI): domain Eukaryota; kingdom Metazoa; phylum Arthropoda; class Insecta; order Hemiptera; family Aphididae; genus Acyrthosiphon; species Acyrthosiphon pisum. The sequence goes on along the minus strand of NW_021773932.1, from coordinate 329 downwards.
AAAACGCATAAAATCTAAATAAGTATGTAGGTACTAGGACATTAGGTAGTCACACACTCACTGAATAAAAATAAATCAAAACACTACAATTTTGTAAACAGGAAAGTAAATAAGAAACAAGAAACATTTCAAATATTTGTCTAAAAAATATTTTTATGAAATAATATGCACTAACGACTGTAAAAAATCGACTATATGCCAAATATGCCTTTACACGCAAAACATGCAAAAACATGCACTATCAAACTTCATATTATTATTACTATTGTTATGAAACGGATTTGTATCTCTGTAGCTAGCATGTTTTTCTGTGTAGCAAAAAAAACATG
>NW_021773931.1:0-824 GCF_005508785.2 Acyrthosiphon pisum | reverse complement strand
GGGGAGTTATATGGGGGTCCGGAGACCAAATTTTGTACACCAATATAACGTGTATAATATGATATAATTAATATAAATATAATATGTGTATACAGTACGTATACTGAATATCTATTAAAAATTGTTTTTCCACCCCTTGAAAAATCTTTAGATACGCTACTGATTGGAAGGTATATTATTGTATATAACAGTTGGTATAACTAATTTTGTTTAATATTTTATATAGTTGGCAGTTTTTCGAACTTTAAGTGGAACCGGTGGTAATTTTTTAAAAAGTATAAGCCGTAGAGAATTACAAGAATTTAATGGTCGGCCACTTTGTTATGTATAATTAAAATATTATTAATTCTACGTAAATTATTTAAAATTTAACTACATAGTGCCTTATGTACCATTGCAAAGGTATATTATGATCGAGATGAAGAGAATAAATCAATTCAATATTTTATTACCTATATAGTATATTAGGCGTTAGCTTACCTGTATAATATATAATATGTACCAGGGGTGCCATTTGAGTTTTATAATAGGGGTGCCAATATTAAAGCAGGCCAATTTTTTTTTTGTCAGGCCACTTTTTTAAAAATAGTAAATACAGATATCGTTTAATATCGTTTATTGTGTGTAAGTCAATTGTATGGGATTAGGCTCTTAAAGGGTAAATTTTAATGAATTCAAATTATTCATTAATAATTTGTTTGCCTTTTGGTACAGGTATAGGTATCTACATTTATTCAATGCAATTTATTCCAAATAAAATGAATACAATATATTTATTTACTTATTATAATAAATAATTTAATAATAATACAATATTCATACGG
>NW_021773930.1:0-931 GCF_005508785.2 Acyrthosiphon pisum | reverse complement strand
TATTCCCAAAGAAATATTTTCTATGAAAATAAATTTCTTAAGAAATATGATTTCGAAGAAAATATTGTTTAGTATATAATTACAGTATATAAGGTATGTCCAAGTCCAACACTCTACAATATACCTATTATATTATTATGTTTCCAACATTATAATATTTATTCCCATAAAATTAATTTCCTAGTTTATAAACTAGTTTATACTGTAATCGGATTTACGTATTACGATTTACGATTCGAAAGTAATATGATGCAATAAGAAAAATAATTAGATACAACTTTAAATTACCCGTGTTTTTACAAGTCCATAATTTTTTATCCACTCTAAAAAAAATTTGAAAATGTCAAATGTCTACAAATAGGTCAAAAAAGAGTCAAAATATAAACGTTTGGTGAAAATGTCAATTATTTACGGTTAATTCATTATTGGTCTACAATAAATTTACAAAATCGATTTTGACATATACTCTCGTTTTTCCCTATTATTTTTTAATGTTTTTCCTAACTATTAAGTTATACTGTGAATTTTTTACTTTTTATTTCCAACTAGATTTACTTTCGTATAAGAAATGATATTGAGATTGAGACCACATTTACTGCTTCAAAAGGTGATTGCTGACAAAAAACTAAAAATAAAGCACATCATCTCCGCTAAGAACCTAAAATTCAATATCACAGCTTGTACGTTTTCAATGTTAATTTTTTTATATAAGTATATTGTTCTAAAAGCACAGAGATTAATTTTACAACTTTTTTTATACACGCTGAAGAATTTAAGTTTTAGATGCTAGGTCAATATAAATTAAAATTCGTAAAAAACAACTTGAAAAAATGCAAACAATTTTGCCCAGTTTAGGAGACCGATGCCTTATCCATTAGGCCACAGGGGCTGGAGCGTGAATTTAATGAATTGATGGTAAATTTGCCGACTT
>NW_021773929.1:0-926 GCF_005508785.2 Acyrthosiphon pisum | reverse complement strand
GATTATCTTTGTATTTACGATGTATTTTGAATTGCATTCTTTAACACATTATAACTTATATCATCATATTGCAGATAATTGGTATTATTTTAACATCTAATATTATGTAAGTATTACAACATTATACAATTTCAACCATGTATAAACAAAATGCAAATTATTCAAATTCAATTCATGGTTTTAATCTCATTTACCGTAAAGTAGGAAATACAAAATAATGAGTAGAAATATTTAATAAATATATAATTTTCCTAGGATATTCTTATCCCTCAGTATAAAAAAACTAGAAGGTGTAGTACCTATGAATATTGTAAAAAGGGTATAGATATTATCCCAGGATATTTGTACCCCCTGGTATGAAAAGCCAAGGGCCTGTTTTACAATCGTAGTTTTAACCTCGGTTAAACCTAACTATTCGGTGGTTTAACTTTAGTTCAACTATTGTAATACGGCCACTAAGGGATATAGATATCCTACTATCTTAAGAATATTTTATTAGGGATATAATTATCTTAGGATATTCATACCCCCCGGTATGAGTTTTTGCGAGGTATAGAATGCCTAGGATATTCGTACCACCCGGTATGAAATTTTGGGAGGCATAAAACGCCTAGGATATTCATACCCCCCGGAAAGAAATTTTGGGAGGTATAAATATCCTAGGATATTCGTACCCCCCGGTATGAGATTTTGGGAGGTATAGAACGCCTAGGATATTCGTACCCCCCGGTATGAGATTTTGGGAGGTATAGAACGCCTAGGATATTTATACCCCCCGGAAAGAAATTTTGGGAGGTATAGATATCCTAGGAATATTATACCGGGTGTATAGAATTCCTAGGATATTTGTACCCCCCGGTATGAGATGTTGGGAGGTATAAAACGCCTAGGATATTCATACCCCCCGGAAAGAAATTTTGGGAGGT
>NW_021773928.1:0-816 GCF_005508785.2 Acyrthosiphon pisum | reverse complement strand
GATAAGGTGTCGTCACTTGTTTGAAAACTTGATTGAAAATTTTACTACAGATAGTCGTCACCACCGGGAGCGCTATATGTCTGAAGAGGCCCGAAAAACGAACACTTTAGTACACCAAAACTATAGAAATTTTAAAATATATTATGATTTAAGGAATAAAATTCAAAATTTTTCATTGCATAATGACTTCTATGTTCTAAATTATTTGTATACATGTATTTAAATACTTTCTTTTTATCAAATACAACTTTAATATTATTAAATATAATTAACTAAATTAACTAAATTGTCATTTTTAAATTTCCTATTAAAAAAAAAATATATGAAAAATGTAAGAGTTAATTCACTAAATTATCATACATAATGCTTTCAAAATGTTATAATTAACAAATAATAATTATTAATTATTAATTAATATATTGAATTTAAATAGAATTCATAATACTGCTAGTACTAGTATTATACTAGTATTCATATTACCTATGTGTTACCAAAATGCATATATTTTGAATATCTTTTTATAAGCATTTATTACTCAGTTGTACCTATCTCCATTGATTTATAATACATTCATAGTATTTATTGTATATTATAAAATAAATGTTATAACCTATATATTATTATATATTAACTGAGATCCTGGGGATAGAAACATATCTATATGCTAAATGGTTGATAGACTTATATGAACATCCTAGATCAATGCTTATTTTCTTTAGACTTTAAGTGTTTATGGAAAAAGTTTAAATACTTAAATTTTAATACTATTATTAATATTTTTCAAAGGTATATTAAAACATTAATTTACTATGCATT
>NW_021773927.1:0-3655 GCF_005508785.2 Acyrthosiphon pisum | reverse complement strand
TGAATTAAAGGCTGAAAATACCACCTTACGCAGTGAACTAAATATTCTTAAATCTTAAAGTTACGTCTTTGGAGGATGTTGGTTCACCTAGCCAAAGGTCCCATGTTATCTCCCAGGTATTGCAGGAAAGCTTTGAGCGTCAAAGATGCTCTTTAAATACAATTATTTATGGTGTACCTGAGTCCTCTTCGGCTTCACCAGCCCAGCGGATTTCGGATGACAATTCATCCATTCACAATTTGCTCGAACCTCATAATATAGTTATTCCGGATAACTCTAAAGTTATTCGTCTTGGTAAAGTTGTTGCTGGAAAATCTCGTCCAATCAAACTGTTGTGTGGTAGCAGTGAGTCCTCTAGTAAATTGATATCCGACTTTAGAGATTCGGTGAAAAATGGTGTTCAATTTCCTACGGGTTTCCGTATAGTCAGTGATAAAACATTGATGTAGCGTACTCTGCTCCGGTCCTGTCATGTTGAGCTTGAAAATCGTAAGTTAAATGGTGAAACAATTCTTGAGATTTCTTACGTCAATGGTGCACCTCAAGTACGTGTTGCCAAATCAAAAAACATTGGATTCCATCATCACGCAGGTCACCGTTAACCAAGTCAGTTAGTGGTCAGCCAGTTCGTGGATTTTATCAAAATTGTCGTGGTCTCCGATCCAAATTAGTAAATCTTAGATGTAATGCTGCTGCGCTGGACCACATTTTTATTATTTTATCTGAAACATGGCTAACTAATGGTATTTTTGATAATGAACTTGGCTTATATAATTATAATATTTTTAGATGTGATAGATCCTCTCTTACTAGCAATTGTTCTCTCGGGGAAGGTGTCCTTATTGGCGTTCGAAAGGATATCACTTCTTCTCTTATAACCGTCTCAGAATTAAATTTTGAACAAATTTTTGTTCGATTTTCCTTCAATAAAATTAACTTCCTAATAAGTTGTGTGTATATTCCTCCTCAATCCCCACTCAATGTCTATCAATCTCATATTAACTCTGTTGAACATGTTCTTAATATTTACCCTAATTATAAATATTTGTTTTGTGGCGATTATAACTTACCTGAAGTCTTATGGGATAATGATGACTCTGGATTAATCTTCTCGTCCTCCCATTGTTGTGCTCCCTGTATCCCTGAGTTTTTTGCCTCTAATTGTTTTTTTTCAAAATAACAGCAACCTCAATAAGCATGGATCCTTATTAGACTTAATATTTAGTAATATTGATTCTCTTTCAGTCACTGAATCTTTAGATTCGTTAGTGCCACCTGATCCCTTCCACCCTCCTCTATTTATAAATTTTTATAATAACATCCATGTTCCTGGTTTCAATAGCTCTCATTCCTTCTTTGATTTTGATAATGCAGACTATATTAATATATATAATTTTATTTCTAATTTTGGTTGGCCTTCTACTGTATCTGCTTTCAGTCTTGATTCAGCTTTTAGTACCTTGTACGATGCTTTTCACCAGTCTGTACTACGTTTTGTCCCAATACGCCACTTTAAGCAGTCTACCTTCCCGATCTGGTTCACGAGTGAGTTAAAACAAATTTTATTTATGAAGAAAAAGGCTCATGCAAAATTTAAATTCACTTTTAACCCTGACGATTACAGACACTTTTCACTTCTTAGGGCCCGTTATAAGTACGTAACGAAAAATTGTATCGTGAATTTGTTGATCGAACTGAACTATCAATTAATGCCAATCCTTCCAATTTTTGGAAGTTTATAAAGAGACAACGCTACAATTCTGATATTCCTAAAACCCTAACGCTTAATGGTGCTTCAAGTTCTAATGAACAGGATTCAGCTGACAGTATCGCCTCATACTTTAAATCAGTATACTCATGTGAAGTCGTTAATGATGATGTGAATGATCTTAAGATTCAATCTTTTGAACTACCTAATAATGCATACTTCACTGTTGATGACGTTTTTCATAGTCTTTCTACGTTGTCTGGTGCTAAAAATGTAGGTCCTGATGGTCTCCCCGGTGTTTTTCTATTTCAGCTGCGTTCTATTATAGCCTATCCTCTATTTTTGCTGTTCAGACGTTCTCTTGATGAGGGTATTTTTCCCTCAATTCTTAAACTCAGTTCTGTCACGCCAGTACATAAATCAGGTGTCAAATCCGATATATCTAATTATAGACCTATATCTATTCAGTCTCACCTATCAAAACTATTTGAATCTTTGGTTTTAAACAGTATTAAACCATCAGTAAATAATATTCTTATTGAAGCCCAACATGGGTTTCGTCCGAGAAGATCAACTACTACATGCAACTTAGTTTTTTCCAATTTTGTATTTGAGTCTTTAAAAAACGGTCTCAAGTTGATGTAGTTTATACTGACTTAGCCAAAGCGTTTGATACTGTTAATCATAGAGTCTTACTGAGAATTCTCGAAGCGTTTGGTTTTGGTGAACCTCTGCTCTCATGGTTTGGTTCTTTTTTAACGAACAGGCAACAATGGGTAAAATTATTTGGTGTCAAGTCAAACGTCTTTCCGTCTACGTCTGGTGTTCCCCAGGGTGGACATTTATCACCGATTCTAATTTTACTGTTTGTCAATAGTGTACATAACGCCTTGCCTTTGTGTCAGCTTCTGTGTTTCGCAGATGATATGAAGCTCTTTATGGAAATCAACTCAGCTGCTGATTGTGCGAATCTCCAAAGTAGCCTTGATTGTTTTGTTAGTTGGTGTTTTAAAATAGGCCTTAAAGTCAATGCTTCAAAATGCCGAGTCATAACGTTTACTCGTTTCCGTTCTACTATTCTTTTTGTCTACAATATCTCTGGTTTGACAATTGAACGCGTTGATAATCTAATCGACCTGGGTTTTAAACTAGCTAGAAACCTTAGCCCAAGTCCTCATATTGCTATGATTACTAGTAGAGCATTTAAAGTTTTAGGGTTCATTATGCGTCTATCTAAAGACTTTAAATTGTCAAAATCATTAAAATCCTTATATTGTGCTTTAGTTCGTCCTATTTTAGAGTACGGGTCGGTTGTCTGGGATCCGTACACTGTCTCTGATATTAATCAACTCGAACGTGTTCAACATACATTTTTGAGATTTTGTTGTTTTGTGTTAGGCATTCCCCACTTAGCTCACGACTATACCAATATCGCAAGCGTACTTGGCCTGCCTACTCTTGCTGAACGAAGAAGAACTTTAAATATAAAATGTATTCGTGGTCTAATTACTAACCATATTGATTCCCCTTGCTTGCTTTCCCAAGTGAACTTCAAAGTCCCTTCGCATGTATCTCGTTCTCATATGACCTTCCATATTCCTAACGCCAACACAAATTACCTGCAAAATGAACCTTTAAGACGAATTATGTCACTTGCCAATGAGGACCCCTCTTTTGATGATAATTTGTTCTAATGTTCTTAAACACTGTTAATAACTCTTAGGTTTAATATATGCGTTTTAATTGCTTACTTAATAACTGTTAAATAAATTGTAATTCTGTTATTTACATATAATATTTTATATTTCTCAATTTTCTACTATTCTAATACATTGTACTGTACTTTAATGTCATAGGGGCAACCCATATATTTTGTAATAATAATAATAATTTTGTAATAATAATAATATATTATATTGAGATTACCATATACATTTTCATGTATTT
>NW_021773926.1:0-768 GCF_005508785.2 Acyrthosiphon pisum | reverse complement strand
CCCAACGATTCTATTAAAGGAATCTAAAACAAGAATACCTCCCATCATACTCAAATCCAGAACAATGGAAAACCTGTGCTCCAAAAAATCATGCCTAAATACAAAAGCGAGCAACTACGTGCCACATTCTCCAACAACTCATTCCGCCTTCAGGCCTCTGACATCGACATATTTCGGGACGTTCAGCGAACCCTTGCCGAACTCAATATCAACTTCCATACATTCTCACTTTCATCCGAGAGGACCCTCAAAGTTTTGCTGCGAGGCATTCCAAACTTCTACACCATAGATGAAGTAAAAACTGACCTAGAAACTCTCGGATTCAACGTTACCCTCGTACGACAATTCCTCAAAGAAGGTAGGAAACTTCCAATGTACATGGTCACTCTGCCATGCACCAACGTCAGCAAAGAAATATTCAACCTAGACTCTTTATTCTACGTCCGCATCAAAGTTGAGCCGTACAAAACTACCGGCCCAGCCCAATGCTTTGCTTGCCAGGGATTCGGCCACTCCTCATCGCACTGCAATCACACTGCCCGCTGTGTGAAATGCGGAGACAACCACACTACCAAGTCCTGTACAAAGACCCCCGATCAACCACCCAGATGCTGCAACTGCAACGGTGAACACACGGCTAACTACCGGAAGTGTCCTGCCTACACCAAAGCAGCCTCTCTGAAAAGAAAACATCCTCTAGAACTCCAACCGGCCTCTACACCACAATCGTCATCCATCCAACCCACACCGCCAACTTATGCCAAAGTC
>NW_021773925.1:0-782 GCF_005508785.2 Acyrthosiphon pisum | reverse complement strand
TTATAAACACTAAATAAATGTATTACAGGGAAATAAAAACTTATATTATATAATTAACTAACATTATTTTTAAGACTTAAACAATGTTTTTAATTAATTTCAGGTAAAAGAAATGTTTTTTTAAATATATATGTAAATGATATTAAAATTGTAAATATCATCAAACTATAAAATATAAACAAAATGTAATTGATAAACGAATAATGAAAAATGTATAATTAACTGAATGTAAAATGAATGTCAAAATTGTAAATCAACTATTGAACCTAAATACTATTGTTAAAGGTTCTTCGCCTTACAGGCTTATAACCTTTTTTTTGGCGGGGAGGTGTAATGGGCATGTATTAGAAGGTATTATAACCGCTTTTACTTATTCGAACCATACTATGCGGTTCTCCTTGTAAAAGCATTTAACATAACAACCTATGAGCACAAGACGGTGGTTTCTTCAATACGACAACAACAACAACAACTTTTACGACCACACCCAAGGCACCTGCGAGTTCCGTATACTGACCAGATCAAAGGAGCTGACAGCATATATAAGGGAGACAGGAGCACAGCCTGATCAGATGTACCTGGACCAACAAGAACGAAGTCACTTCACGCCACCAGCCATTATACACCGCTACACCGCTACACCGCTACTACCACGAAATAGTTCTACATAATACTATATTTTGACTGTTCTATATTATTAAACACATATTAATACTTTGAAATTAGTGTTATTATTTCAAATCACAACATCGTTTGGATTCTGAAAGGGCTGCACGTAACAA
>NW_021773924.1:0-797 GCF_005508785.2 Acyrthosiphon pisum | reverse complement strand
TTTATGAGATAAAAAAATGTGCTATAAACAATTATTAAATATACTCAGACTCAAGGAATCTACTGGAAAAATTTTAGTAATTTAGTATTTATAATATTACCTATGAGCTATCCAAAATTCAAATGCTTATATTTGTAATACCTTTTGTCCTTTTTATAAGCATTTATTACTTGGTTGTACCTATATAATATTATTATATTATATTAACACAGATCCTGGGAATACCAAAATATAATATGCTAAATGCTTGATAGATTTATATGGTCATCATATATCAGTGCTTCTCAAGCTGGAGGCATGGCTATATACTGGCATAGCTATTTTATTTAAACTATTTTCTTCAGGCTTTAAGAAAAAAATATACTAAAAACATTAATTAACTATAATTTTAATAATTTATCTGTATGAAATAGTAGGTACATGTAATTTTTGTATATAATTAAGAAAAAATAATTTATGATTTGATTAAGGGGCCTTGACAGTTTTACATTAAATTTAGGGGATCACACGACAAAAAAAAATGAGAAGCACTGTCCTAGATTAAACTGTAGTATATCTAAATATATATAGGTAATATGTATTATATACATATTCAAAAATTAAATTAGGTTGCAAATATCCCAAGAAGTGACTAAATTATACATCATAATATTTTATAATTGATGTCTACTTGATAAAAAATATTTAAAACAAAAATACAAAATATGTAAATTAAAATTATTAGATGCTAACTCCAAAAAAAATAAATTTTAATTCATAGTTTTAAAGCATTTTGCATTTAACAGTATGAAAAATTA
>NW_021773923.1:0-4340 GCF_005508785.2 Acyrthosiphon pisum | reverse complement strand
ATGGTTGCATCCGAATAACATGTCTGAACCTAATAATTCTGATAAAATTTCGTGTGACAGTTTTATCATGGGTTGAAGCGGTACACACGCTCACAAACCAAGGTTTTGGGACAATAATTTAAGTTCCAAATCCAATTTTTAGGAACATCAGAAATTGTTTTCTCTCCAAACTAAATGGAAAATATAACATATTAGACAAAAAAAAAAACATAACGATCAACTAGATATTTTTCCCCTACAAAGAAAATTTACGATTCATAAATATTTTTTTGTTAATAAGTAACCATGATAACGAAAACCATATTGTGAAAAATCGGTTTTGAATTTTTGTAATTATTGTTTTTCCTTATTTTTATGGTTTCTCTCGATTTGCAAAGTATTGGGTATATAAGTATTTTACTCTTAAATAGATAAAAGTGTCTGTGTTGTTAGTTTTCATATTAGAGTGAATCGATATATTAATCAAACTTGTAGGTAAGAACATAATCTGTGCATGCTTGTTCATTATTCATTGTTTTAACTTTCAAGCAAGATATGGACATGTAAGATATCACAAAATAAAAATTCTCATATCTCACTTGAAATTTTAAATATCGAATAAAAGCCGACGCTTAAGCACCGATAATGTTCTTATCTAAAAAATTGATTATTGGTCAATTCAATTGAATACCAAAACTAAAGAGTTACGGCACACTATTGAAACTAGTGAATGAAAATTGTGTATGCCTTACGCGCGTAAGATAGAGACGACAAGTGCATGGGTAGCGTCCTCTTAAATCCAATATCTATAATCCACTTATCTCAAATCCAGAACAAAGTTCATCGATATTCAATATTATTAAATTCACAGCACTGTCTACGATGCGCGTTAAACATTTATTTGTTTTATTCTTCAACAATACCAGCATCGCAATATTGTCGTTTGTTTTCAAACAGTCACTTCAAATGTTCTCTAGTGTCTATAGATGTCATCGGCAGCTATTGACTTCGTGTCGGTAGGTGGCTACACGATATTATTATATTTAATAGTATCTATCTAATTTTAGATTCTGATTGGAACGATGAATGTATTGATTTTACAATGATACGTGTTTTTTTTTATTTATTTTTTTGTGTCTGAGTACACGCGGTAAGTAGTCGAAATAATGCTTCGATTTTCAACTTTAATATCTTGTTCGATGAGAAAGTGAATATTGTTGGTTTATTAGGAGGTCAAAATTTAAAATTCCCAGTAATTTTCAAAAGCGCAGTGAAGAACAAAAGAAAAAATAAGGAAAAACGGGAATTTTTACGCAAAAGCTGTTTTCCAGAAAAACGATTTTGGTTTTTGGTGTAACTGCAAAACAAAGTACCGTAAATACATGCAATTTTCACTGATTGTTTATATTTCCATTTTATATACATGATGAAGTTTTCAAAATATTTTGATTTGTTTTAAACTGTTTAAGGACATTTTTAGTTTCCAATTTTATTATTTTTTTTTTTCTATGAATGTCAATAAAACTTTATTTGTTGAGTAAAAGTACTTGAAAATTTAATACAAAGCTCCTACTATATTATTACAATGGCATTTAAAAATATTAAAAATCCTTAGTCACAGTTTTATTTTATTAGCATTTTAAGTTCAAAAATTGGAAAAATATGGAAAAATCAAGAAAATTACCAAATTATTTTGAGTTAAGAATTCGTAAAAATTATTCTTTTTAAATCTAAGATTTAAAAATGGAATACAAGATTCCTTATAAGATTATTTACCTTTATCAAAAAAAAAAAAATATCTATAAGAAACTCAAATTAAATTTTTATGAGCGTTTGAAATTCAAATTTTTACAACATTGGATATTCACTCAATTTCTCATGTACGATTTTGTTATTTTGTTGTAATTCAAAAACAAATAACTGTAGATGCATGAAAATTTCACTGAATGTTTATTTTAGCAATTCTTATAGTTAATAACATTTTCAAAATATTTTAACTTGTTTTGAGCTGTATACATAGGCACATTTTTTTTTTTATAAGCATAAAAATATTACAAATACATAGGCACAATTTTTTTTATAAGCATTTGAAGTTAAAATCTTGACAAAATTAATCAAATTTAAAATTGATTATTTATTTTGTGGTTAAAAATGTATAAAATGTTCAACTTTTATATCTATAGACTGAAATTTTAAAACAAGATTCTATGTAAGTAGTTAATTCTGTTACCAAAAAAATCTAAAAAATACATAAACACAGTTTATTTTTATAGTCATTTTAAGCTCAAATTTGGACGAAATCACATATTAAAAAACCTAGAATAACTATTTTAGTTGTTTTGTTGTTATGTATAATATTATTCGAGGGTACTTGAAACTTCTAAAGTATACTATAATATATCTATGATAGTATTGCGGTTTGTGTTTATGTATAACGCGTTATAAGTACCTAATGGATATTGTGATATGATTAATTTGGAATTTATTAAAGGTACCTATATTAAAGGTATTTTTTTTTTTAATACCATAGATAAATATACAATAATAATAATTATGTCTTATACCTAGACTGACGTACCGTCTCCGCTCAGAATCGTTTTTCTTATACAATGATATTATATCATTGAATTCAAATTCACTTGTAACCTACTGTACAGCAGAACGACATCAACTTGCCCACCTTTTTTATTTTTATGATTGTAATATTTTTAACCGCAACAAATATTAAACTTGACGATTTTTGTAAATTGCAGTTTAGATATATTTTAATAACTATTATTATTGACATACCCTTTTACAGGTCATATTTTTATATTATTGTGTAATTTGAGTGATTTGAAAACCATCATGTGAAACTCGGACATAACGATATAAATAATATTTATTTCTAACTATTAAAATATGGGATGCGACCTGGATCGGGAAAATCCCGAAAAATCGTCCTGTCTGCGACACGATCGAGTTATTATGCATATAATATTATCGTGTTTAACATAATATAAAATTATTACTAAATAGGTACACGCACACCGATAATTAAGAATCATTATCAATCTTTTATCTCGTTCCGATCGGATCCGACAAAATACTCTTGCCACCCTTATAACCGTCGGGCGGCTGCCGTTCAATCGATTTTTATTTTCTACCCTTATTGTTACAGCCGACGCCAATTTATTGTTCTCGCACAATATTTTCGCAGTCGTATCTTTGCTGTCTGTCTGTTGTGTTTATGTTGTTTTTTTTTTTTTAATTGTTGTTTATAACTTCAAGGCGACTTTGTAAAAAAAGCACCATGCGCGTTGATGGTTAATACCTACGTTAAATATGCCACGGTTACACGATATGCACACTCAAAACTTAGGCTATTATTATAGGGTCCCGACGTTTCGGATACGTTAAGACAATAAATTAGGTACGATTTCTGAGGCTTCGTTGAATATTTAATCATCGTATTTTTCAAACAGGTAAGACTACACTGGATTTGATTTATTTTAAGGAAACGTCACTATAGCAACATTGTATGAATTTGCTTTCAGTGTTTCACCACACAATAGTTCATAGGTGCATTATGATAATATAGCATATTTCTATGGAGTGCAGCGTATGCAGATATAAGACGTTCTATTAAGGACAATTTTGTCAAAAATAATAAACGTACTCGTATTATGAGCATTGCAAAAAATACTGACGGACGGAGTTAGAATTGTAGTTTAAGGGTTGGCGCAAACCCCCGACGGACGATGGATGCTGGCAGCCTTGTAGCGCTAAGAAGCGCCGACCCGACGTCTATAATTTCAGGATTATCCACGGCTAAGGGATGATGGTGATGGGTGGCGAACAAGGCATGTTCTATGAGAGACGCCACTGAGTATACAAAGGCGTTAATGTCCACTGCTAAATATATTTTACCATACCTAATTCTACGGTGCGTTTGCTTTGTATCATTAAGTGCGTGCTCGAGCACGCGGCATGTCTGGAATATAATTTTTAAAATGTCTACTCGAACCTTTCCCTCTCGTCACCGTTTTGAAGTCATTTGACTACTTTTAGTAATATATAGCCGTCACGATCATCGCTGACCCTCGGGTTACCAGTAACCTGACCACATGCCCGCGGTGTCATCAATGTATAAGACACGATATACCGTGTAAGTGCACCGCTATAGTTAAAACACTATCCAGATACCAGCTGGATCATTTTTTTTTATGCGACATCTATAAAATTGTCAGAAAAGTTTTGGAAAATTGAAACATTTCCAAAGATCGGCATGATGGTTATTATTACTACGAATTTTTTGGTGTATTTTGCAGCTTACACCTCAACACAGAGATTAGTCCAGTTTCTCTACGATTTTTATGCCC
>NW_021773921.1:0-803 GCF_005508785.2 Acyrthosiphon pisum | reverse complement strand
TACCTTTTCTGAAAGGAAAGTGAATCTAGTTGGTACTTTGGGGGGTCAAAAGTGAAAATTTCCCAATACTTTTCAAAAGCGGCAGGAAAAACTTTAAAAAAATAACGGAAAAACGCGAATTTTTACGCAAAACCAATTTTTGACAAAAACGAAAACTTAATTTTACTGTAACTCAAAAAATAATTATTGTAAGCACTTGAAATTTGCAACAGATGTTTATATTAGCGTTATCTATACAGGGTTAAATTTTCAAATTGTTTCGACTTTTTTTGAGCTATTTATGGACAAATGAAATTTTCAATTTTTCTAAGTATTTTTTTTTAAAATAACGATAAAAAATTTTTGGTTGGATAGAAAACTTTGAAAATTTAATACAAGGTTTCTTATAAGTTGTTCTCACAGTGATAAAAAAAAATCCAAAATCGTTAGTCACAATTTTTTTTTATAAGTGCTTAAAGTTTAAATTTATACGAAATATGTCAAAATTGCGAAAATTTGCAAGTAATTTTGTGGTTGAAAAATCGTAAATTTTTTTTCTTTTATAACTAAGCTTTTAAAATTTGGTACAAGGTTCTCCATAAGTTTTTCTTTAAATATCTGTAAAAAAAACTCAACCGGACTAAGACAAAAAATTTTTAGGAGTGTTTGAAATTTAAATTTTTACAAAACCGCATTAAATAACGGTTTAGCCTCAAACGATTTTTGATATTTGTTATTATTCAAAAAGTATGAGTCGTAGACACTTGAAAATTTTACCAGTTGTATAAAGTTGACATTTTCTTTATATAGTTTTATTTCAAAAT
>NW_021773920.1:0-1133 GCF_005508785.2 Acyrthosiphon pisum | reverse complement strand
AAAAAGGAAAAATTTTTACGAATTATAAACTCAACATAATTAGGTAATTTTCGTGATTTTTCCATATTTT
Source organism: Acyrthosiphon pisum (assembly GCF_005508785.2). NCBI lineage: Eukaryota > Metazoa > Arthropoda > Insecta > Hemiptera > Aphididae > Acyrthosiphon > Acyrthosiphon pisum. Next base: position 1,063 of record NW_021773920.1, on the reverse strand, counting down.
GTCAATTTTTGAACTTTAAATGATAATAAAAAAAAAACTGTGACTAAGGATTTTTAACATTTTTCAAATGTCATTTTAACAATATAGTAGGAGCCTTGTATTAAATTTTCAAGTATTTTTACTCAACAAATAAAGTTTTATTGACATTCATAGAAAAAAAAACTAATTAAATTGGAAACTGAAATTGTCCGTAAACAGCTCAAAACAAATCAAAATATTTTGAAAAATTTATCATGTATAGAAAATGGAAATATAAACAACTAGTGAAAATTGCATGTATCTACAGTCAGTCGTTTTAAAGTTACACCAAAAACCAAAATCAATTTTCTCAAAAAAAGATTTTGCGTAAAAATTCCCGTTTTTCCTTAATTTATCTTTTGTTTTTCACGGCGCTTTTGAAAACTATTGGAGAAATGTTACTTTTGACCCCCAAAGTACCAACTAGATTCACTTTCCTATCAGAAAAGGTACTGTTGAAGAAAATCCAAGCACTTTTACTGTCCTAAAAGGTGATGACAGAAACAAAAATAAAAAAAATTAAAAAAAACACACATCATTGTAAAATCAATACATTCATCGTTATGAAGTGTATTCTGATGAATACATTTTAAATTGAATAGTCTTCTTTGTTCTGCAAGAGTAGACAGGTCAAGTACTATAAGAATTGTATGTGCTGACTCTTTTCCATTGTCAAACTCACTTGCAAAATAGGAATTTAGACAAATTCTATTTCCAATATACAAATAAAAATGATTTTTGAAGTGATAAAAATTCTGGAAACTGATCTGAATTTTTGTTTTAGACAAAGACAGAAAATCACCAGTTCAAAATTTTTATATCTCTAAGTATTGTGTGGTAATCTGACAATCGCCTTGATTGTGTTGACTACCGATTGCAGGTAGCAAGACATTTGAGTTGTTAATTTGTCTTAGAATAGTTGAATAAATGTAGACTTGTTGATTGTTAAAGTGTTTATTTAAAATATGATAATCGAAAAATATTCTAGGTCCAAAAATGACAAATTATTGTACTGACTGGCGTGAAGATGCTCGTTAGTAGAATG
>NW_021773919.1:0-811 GCF_005508785.2 Acyrthosiphon pisum | reverse complement strand
TAATAGTTTAAAAAATACGAAAAACGATATGAGCTCGTATAATATTACGGCCTCAGGGGAACGGCTAACGGGGCAACATGGACCACAGTGACTGAGTCGGATTACGAACATCAATATAAAAAACTTTATATTCAAATATTCTTTAACACTGTCTTTTGTAAGAAAAAACACGAAACGCGCCATGGTAAAAATTGTATGTACAAAAGCGGCCGTTAACGATACGCGCTGCCATGAGTAGGTACACGTTACGTAATAGACGTACTGATAGAGGTAATAATGCTAATATTATTATATCTATCAAAATTGTACTCACCGGTATCAAAAATCGCCTGATACAAAAACAAAAACCCGGAAGAAGGAAAGCACTTGTTAGGAGTCTAGAAATATTAAAATGTGCAAAAGAATCACAAGGGTTTCCGTGCATATACAAAACGGGGTAATACTAAAACCCGGGACGGGACGGGACGGGACGGGACCGATTCCATTCCACACAGTGATAAGAAAAACAGTGTTGCCTACACATGTCAAGCGAAAAAATACTTTCAATTAGGACTAATATTATATTTAATATAATATTTAAATATAAAACTATTATATTATTAAATATATAACATAATTATACATTAAATACATAGGTATATTAACCAAGAATATATAAGCAAAAAATATGTATTCCTGTGTACAGAATTACAGGTAACAGCAAAATATCGAACTGGACGATTTGCAATTAAGTACTTAATGATTTAAAAATTATAAAACGTATATCAAAATTTTAAATATATTAAACTCCATAAATTGGTAAAAAAATTAT
>NW_021773918.1:0-788 GCF_005508785.2 Acyrthosiphon pisum | reverse complement strand
CGCCTGGCACTAAATTAACGGACTCACATATTAATCCAGGCCCAATTCAAAAAATGAAGGTCAAGTATGCTGCACAAATTTTTAGTAAAACAGTGAATATGCTCGATCTACAACAGTACTTTCCAGTGAACACTTTTTCACATACTTTAAGTCACATCAACAGGATTCAACTTCAATATTTTCTTCATTAATGACTCCAGATTCAAATTTTTGCCAGTATGTGTATGAATTGGACCAAATATTCACTAATAACTTTCAACAATTGTTGCCATTACCAAAAGTTGGAGAAAAAATTAAAAATTTGATGAGTTTTGTATATTTTGAGCATAATTGTCCTCAGTTTCCCAAAGATTATTTATTGAATTTATTTATTAGATTCAGAATTTATACCACTTTAAGCAGAACCAACAGATCTCTTAAAGGCCCTAAGCCTAAAAACAGAAAACTCCAAATTTTGTGTAATTTATAAATTATATTATATGTATAATGTAATGTATTTTTAAATGTGATACTTGTGTAAACTAAACTTCTTAGTCTCTAAGATCATGATTTAATATTATTATTATTTATGTGTATTTTTATTATTATTTTGTGTAAATAATTATATATTTATATTCAAAAATCTATTTCTATTTTGGATATTTATTTTTATTATTCAACCTTGACAACTCCTTTTTCTTTATGTATTAATAAAATATTATCATAGTATTCTATGATATTATTCTTGATAAATTAACTAGGTGTGTTATAAATTAAAACATGATTTTCAAACAAAAAATAATTTACAC
>NW_021773917.1:0-1306 GCF_005508785.2 Acyrthosiphon pisum | reverse complement strand
GATCCGTGACTGTACCGAATGGATTAGAGCTTCCCTGAACTCATCATGGACCAGTTCCTTTAAATTGGGCGTCTTTAGCTTTATCGTTCTTCGGTTGGGTTGATGAGTGTGGCTAACACCATTTTGTTTTGTACTCTGGTTACAGCGTTACTGCACATGACTGATTTCGTGATTTCTTGGCTTTCGATGATGATGATTTCGTCTTCTGCGTGATTCCCTGCTTCTATTCCTACAAGGGTTTCAGTGCGGGGTTGTAGCACTGTTTCAGCCCCGTCAGAAATGATGACTTCATTAGTCTGATAATTCAGAATGATTTTGTTTTCCACCATAAATGGCCGTCCAAGGATACCATCGTTTGGGATTGGGAGTGCAGAATGAACTACTTGGAACATTGCAATTATAATTTTATCCTCGATAAATAGTTCCAATTGTGTTTGTCCCAGTGTGTGTACTATCTGGTCATTAATGCCTTTCAGATGATAGATGACATCTTCATACACGATTGTCTGATCTGCGAGAGAAGATATTTTTATTAAATTAAGCTCACTCCCAGAGTCTAAGAGTAGCTTCGATTTTTTGCCGATGGTCTGTTCAATGTGGCAGATTAGATGGTCTCGATCTAATTCTGTTTTGAAGTAGAGGATTTGTCGGTGTTTTTTAACTCGCTCACTGGGCGCCATCGCTAGCGGCCGGTTGCTGCTGGTTTTCCTGCTGGTTGCCTTCCTTTTTGGAGTTCACGTAATTCCTTTTACGGCAATCTTTCAGCAGATGCCCTGGCTTTTTGCAATAGTAACATTAAATTTTCCTAATTGGTGCTGTTGTGGAAGAAGGTCTTGAGTTTGTCGTTGTCGGTTTGCTCCTGCAATCCTTTGCCATATGACCAACTTTATTACAGTGGAAACAAGTAGGTTACTTCGTGGGTTGGTGTGGCGCTCCATATAACTTCTTTGTCGCTTCTTGTGAGTTTCTGACCCATTCTTCTTCCCTTGCTGCTTGTATGGCCCTGTCTAACGTTAGCCCTAAGCCCAAAGTTTTATTTCCTTAAACTTGACTGCCTGACGGGCTTTCCCTGTCAGTCTAACTTGTATTCCTTGGAGTAGTCGAGCCTGTACATGGTCATGTGCACATGCTAACGCAAACTCGCATTTTTCCAAGAATATCTCTAATTCCTCCTGCTTGTCTCCGCTGAACGAGCCTGGCAAGAGTTTTAGAGCAGCCTCCAGTCCTATTGTATCTCCTCTGGGTTCGAATGAATATCGTACACCAGATTGATCTGGATTTTCTTCAGTTACTTGAGGATTTGATA
>NW_021773916.1:0-1154 GCF_005508785.2 Acyrthosiphon pisum | reverse complement strand
TACATCCACCGGGTTTCAAGAGAAATAAAATTAACAAATAGAGCAGAAACAGCAGTTAAAAAAACCGAAACGAATCGAGAAAAACGGAAAAAGCAATAATAACGACCGACGCTGCTACGATTGCGATGGCTATGGACCGATATCGCGTACAAACCGCACATCGGTGGCTTTTAAAACAAACAAACTATATGTGAATAGAGGAGTGACGGGGGTGATAAAATGTCAAAAAAGTGAAAAACGGCGAAAAAAGCATAACATTTTTTGAAAAAGTTTATTTTTGAAAAATTTGAAAACCCACCGACCGCCGCCGCGGCGAAGATACGCGATTGGCCGCGCTAAGGAATCGTCGTGAACGGGCCGGGCGGACTGTAGAAACGGAGCGGTGCTTGATTTTTTACGCCACGGGTTCACTAACGCTGGCGTTTTCTTTTCCACGGGTGGCTAAAACCTAGGGGGCGCCACGGTTCTCGGAATCTTCATTTTATAGTATAGGATTATTGTATAGTTTCCGTACACGATACCCCAGCGTATTATATTTTCTACATATCGTATTATATTATTATTATTATTATACTATTCCGAATTCCAATCGACGAGCTGTAGTCAAACGCGGCGCATAGTCAGAACCCGATAACCGTCGAATAATAATTCGATAATATTATATAATACTATTATAACTATCCGGATAACCATCGAATACTTTTAGTATATAAATATATAATAATATTATTATAATTATCCCGACAACCGTCAAATATAATAGAACTCGAGGATAATTTGACTAACCACGGTGTCCTCATCACACCAGCTCACCCACACATGGACACCGACATTATATTATGTTATTGAATTGTGAAATATAATTCAGACAAGTACAACATTATTATAAATCATACAAGTTAACTCCGCGTTATCAGAGCCGTCCCAAAAGTTGCCGGTGCAAATTAATGCGAGAGCCCCTCATTTATTATATAACACGAATTGAGGAAAAAAAATAGTCATCGAGACTTCCAAAATTATGGGAAATATTACCAACCAAAATCCATTTTGCAAATTCATGGTAGGTACCGTGATACAACTGACAAGTCTTCAGTATTAAAATAGTATCTAACACTTTGCGCCTTGCGGACAACTGTATTAACCGTAGGTCACTT
>NW_021773915.1:0-1375 GCF_005508785.2 Acyrthosiphon pisum | reverse complement strand
CAGTATAGCGTTTTTTAATTTTTTTTTTAGGCGTTTTTAAGCGTTTTTTTTGCGTTTTTTGAAGCCAATATATTGCCGCCCGTATTAGCGCGTACTGATGCCGGGCGCGCGTTAAACGTTTACGCTAGGGCGTTTAGCTTTTTATTCATTTTTTTAAGCATTTTTTTATTGTTCAGCACCTCTTTATCTACAGTATAGCGTTTTTTAATTTTTTTTTTAGGCGTTTTTTAAGCGTTTTTTTTTGCGTTTTTTGAAGCCAATATATTGCCGCCCGTATTAGCGCGTACTATGCCGAACGCGCGTTAAACGTTTACGCTCGGGCGTTTAGCTTTTTAATTCATTTTTTTAAGCATTTTTTTATTGTTCAGCACCTCTTTATCTACAGTATAGCGTTTTTTAATTTTTTTTTTAGGCGTTTTTTAAACGTTTTTTTTGCGTTTTTTGAAGCCAATATATTGCCGCCCGTATTAGCGCGTACTGATGCCGGGCGCGCGTTAAACGTTTACGCTAGGGCGTTTAGCTTTTTATTCATTTTTTTAAGCATTTTTTTATTGTTCAGCACCTCTTTATCTACAGTATAGCGTTTTTAAATTTTTTTTTAGCCGTTTTTTAAATTTTTTTATAGCCGTTTTTTGAAGCCAATATATTGCCGCCCGTATAAGCGCATACTAATGCCGGGCGCGCGTTAAACGTTTACGCTCGGGCGTTTAGCTTTTTTATTCATTTTTTTAAGCAGTTTTTTATTGTTCAGCACCTCTTTATCTACAGTATAGCGTTTTTTAAATTTTTTTTTAGCCGTTTTTTAAATTTTTTTTTGAAGCCAATATATTGCCGCCCGTATTAGCGCGTACTATGCCGAACGCGCGTTAAACGTTTACGCTCGGGCGTTTAGCTTTTTTAATTCATTTTTTTAAGCATTTTTTTATTGTTCAGCACCTCTTTATCTACAGTATAGCGTTTTTTAATTTTTTTTTTAGGCGTTTTTTAAGCGTTTTTTATAGCCGTTTTTTGAAGCCAATATATTGCCGCCCGTATTAGCGCGTACTGATGCCGGGCGCGCGTTAAACGTTTACGCTCGGGCGTTTAGATTTTTTATTCATTTTTTTAAGCATTTTTTTATTGTTCAGCATCTCTTTATCTACAGTATAGCGTTTTTTGATTTTTTTTTTAGGCGTTTTTTAAGCGTTTTTTTTGCGTTTTTTGAAGCCAATATATTGCCGCCCGTATTAGCGCGTACTGATGCCGGGCGCGCGTTAAACGTTTACGCTAGGGCGTTTAGCTTTTTATTCATTTTTTTAAGCATTTTTTTATTGTTCAGCACCTCTTTATCTACAGTATAGCGTTTTTAAATTTTTTTTTAGCCGTTTTTTAAATT
>NW_021773914.1:0-424 GCF_005508785.2 Acyrthosiphon pisum | reverse complement strand
AATAAAGTTTTATCTGTTGGGCCAAAAAGTGTAAAATTTAATACAAAGCTCCTGATATATTGTTACAATATCAGTTGAAAAATATTAAAAATACATAGGCACAATTTTTTTTTATAAGCATTTAAAGATCAAATTTTGACAAAATTTATCAAATTTTAATTTGAAAAATTATTTAGTAGTTAAAAATGTTCAATTTTTGTATCTAAGAATTAAAAATTTAAAACAAGATTCCATGTAAGTAATTAATTCTGTTACCAAAAAATCTAAAATATACATTTAAACAGTTTATTTTTATAGTCATTTTAAGTACAAATTTGGACGAAATTACATATTAAAAACCTAGGATAACTCTTTTAGTTATTTTGTTGTGATTGTATAATATTATTCGTGGGTACTTAAAACTTCTAAAGTATACTATTATATA
>NW_021773913.1:0-956 GCF_005508785.2 Acyrthosiphon pisum | reverse complement strand
GTACTATAGCTTCCAGAATAATATATTGTTCAATAAACATTACCTACCTATAGACTTTATGTCTTTATCTCCATTAGTCATTACCATCAAATTAATCGTTGTTGCCAATTTACTCGATAAACTAAGTATCCGTTAACTGTTCATTAAATCGTTTATATTTTATCATATGTGTACCATTATTTATAATATTATGTACCTAACATCGTAACAAACACATGGAAATAAATGTATATAAATCTCTCTTCCACCGACGAGTGCTATCGAGGGTAGTTTTATTATTAAAAAGGTGGGTAAGTGGATGTCGCTCTGCTGTACAGTAGGTTACAAGTGGGTCACTGTATAATGGATAGTATTAAATTTGAATTCAATGATATAATATCACTGTATAAGAAAAACGATTCTGAGCGGAGACGGTTTGTCAGTCTAGGTATTAGACATACCTATTATAGGTATATTTATCTATAGTATTAAAAAAAAAATTGACCTATAATAGGTATCAATAATCAATTCCAAATTAATCATATCACAATATCCATTAGGTAACGCGTTATACATCAACAACAAACCGTGGTACTATCATAGATATATAATAGTATACTTTAGAAGTTTCAAGTACCCACAAATAATATTATACAATCACAACAAAATAACTAAAATAGTTATTCCAGGTTTACTCAACATAATTAGGTAATTTTCGTGATTTTTCCATATTTTGTCAATTTTTGAACATTAAATGCTAATAAAAAAAAACTATGACTAAGGATTTTTAATATTTTTCAAATGTCATCGTAACAATATAGTAGGAGCCTTGTATTAAATTTTCAAGTATTTTTACTCAACAAATAAAGTTTTATTGACATTCATAGAAAAAAAAACTAATTAAATTGGAAACTGGAATTGTCCGTAAACAGCTCAAAACAAATCAAAATATTTTGAAAAATTTATCATGTATAGAA
>NW_021773912.1:0-1014 GCF_005508785.2 Acyrthosiphon pisum | reverse complement strand
CACCTTTTATCTACAAGTATAGCGTTTTTTAAATTTTTTTTAGCCGTTTTTAAATTTTTTTTGAAGGCCAATATATTGCCGCCCGTAATAGCGCGTACTGACACCAGGCGCGCGTTTAGATTTTTATTCATTTTTTTAAGCATTTTTTTTATTGTTCAGCACCTCTTTATCTACAGTATAGCGTTTTTTAATTTTTTTTTTAGGCGTTTTTTAAGCGTTTTTTTTTGCGTTTTTTGAAGCCAATATATTGCCGCCCGTATTAGCGCGTACTATGCCGAACGCGCGTTAAACGTTTACGCTCGGGCGTTTAGCTTTTTAATTCATTTTTTTAAGCATTTTTTTATTGTTCAGCACCTCTTTATCTACAGTATAGCGTTTTTTAATTTTTTTTTTAGGCGTTTTTTAAGCGTTTTTTTTGCGTTTTTTGAAGCCAATATATTGCCGCCCGTATAGCGCGTACTGATGCCGGGCGCGCGTTAAACGTTTACGCTAGGGCGTTTAGCTTTTTATTCATTTTTTTAAGCATTTTTTTATTGTTCAGCACCTCTTTATCTACAGTATAGCGTTTTTAAATTTTTTTTTAGCCGTTTTTTAAATTTTTTTATAGCCGTTTTTTGAAGCCAATATATTGCCGCCCGTATAAGCGCATACTAATGCCGGGCGCGCGTTAAACGTTTACGCTCGGGCGTTTAGCTTTTTAATTCATTTTTTTAAGCATTTTTTTATTGTTCAGCACCTCTTTATCTACAGTATAGCGTTTTTTAATTTTTTTTTTAGGCGTTTTTTAAGCGTTTTTTTTGCGTTTTTTGAAGCCAATATATTGCCGCCCGTATTAGCGCGTACTGATGCCGGGCGCGCGTTAAACGTTTACGCTAGGGCGTTTAGCTTTTTATTTTTTTTTTTAAGCATTTTTTTATTGTTCAGCACCTCTTTATCTACAGTATAGCGTTTTTAAATTTTTTATATAGCCGTTTTTTAAATTTTTTTATAGCCGTTTTTTTGAAGCCAATATAT
>NW_021773911.1:5221-7009 GCF_005508785.2 Acyrthosiphon pisum | reverse complement strand
TCGGCAACAACAAGCCGGCGAACGGAGGCGACCGTCGCGGCCATCGAACGTTGTAAGTATATATAAGTTAATAATAATAATAAGTTTTGTCTAATCAATAGAATTATTTTCAGCTAGAAGACCAAACAGCAGAGCTGTACCTACGTGACGGCGTTGTCGTCACCGCCAGCGAATGCCGTAAGGATATATTGAAATATTTAAATGTTTGATATTGATAAATCTATTGTATTATTATTACATTATTTCCAGAAAATCTCAGACGATTCGTATGACGCCGGTGTGCAACAATGTAAGTACCTATATTATATAGATACTTAAGTTTTTGATATTGATGATTCTAATTAAACATATTTTTTTCAGGCTGTGATAGCAGACAACTGTAAGTTTTTAACAGGAACATATTTTCTCAACAAAAAATTTGCTACTTTTATTTGTTTTGTTTTTTTTCAGATAATCAATAAATACTATAACACCATGACTTTATTTAATTTCTTTTCCTTTTCAACTTTTTTATATTAATATTATGTGTGTACTGTATGAATGATTCTTTAAATTGGTATTAGTTACCAATATATATACAGGTAGTTCATACTATTACAACACAACAAACAGAAATAAGGGTTCTAAGAATGTCAGTGAAAAAACTTAAGGTATTGCATGGGATATATAAAGATGTGCATGTAGTAAGATGTCATTAATTAGTATGTATTGTTATTAATGAGTAAAAATGAGTATTACTATTAATGAGTAAAACAAATAGGTATAACTTCAAATGTGTTAATATTGTTCAAATGTTTAAGTAAAATAATAGTAATAAAATTTAGTCAAATCTCAACCATTAATACAATATAAATTAATCAAGTAGTCCAGGTATATACAGTGTACAAAATATTATAAATATTGTGAGTACAGTGAAATTTACATATTAATAACATATAATTACATAAAAACAAAGAAGAAAGAAATACAATACAAATAAAATAAAGTAAAATTGCAATCATTAATACAGTATACATTAATTAACAACGGTTCACAGTGATTTAGTGTACAAAACATATTATTAATGTTATTATTAGATAAAACGAAGAAGAAAGAAATACAACTATTAAATAATTAATACAATGCAAATAAATAAACAGCAGTTGACAGTGATATAGAGTGAACATAGTGAAATTGCTTATTAAAACCAAGAAGAAAGAAATACAACTATTAAATGGTGTTTAACAAAAAACCAACACTATTTTAGTGAGTAAAACAATTAATAAAATGTCAATTATATAAATATTGTAAAAATTATATTATGGAAAATTATATCCAATAATTACCTATATGTGAAATAGTGTGCAAACAGTAGTAATATAATAGTAATAAAATTAAGTAAAATCTTAACCATTAATTAAGTAGTTTAGTGAAAATATTATAAATATTGTAAACATAGTGAAATTTACTAAAACTAATACTCTTTTAGTGAATAAAAAATTAATACAATGTCAATTATTGTAAAGTAAAGTAAAATAAAGTTCAATCATTAATACATTTTCCATTAATTTACAGCAAATTTTATAAATATTGGGAACATAGTGAAATTAACTTATTAATGTTATTTACATTATACAACATAGGTACATTAGAATCTTAACGTGTGGAATAAAATCTTAAAATGTTCCATTACAAATAACACAGACATTACATACATTGTTTGACATTAGTTACGAATTCACATCATAGTGAATTCGCATCCGGAGAGAACCACGAGAGGTTGTCAAACTTTCTCTCCGTTTAGCCCGA
>NW_021773911.1:0-3403 GCF_005508785.2 Acyrthosiphon pisum | reverse complement strand
AAAGTTCGCGACACCTCGCGCGGGTCGTCGACGGCCCGCCCATCACGTGGTCGTACACCGTTCGCTGTTCGGCATTCAAGGCTTCCACTTGTGGGGCCCACCGTGCCGCCGCGTCTATTTCTCGGAACAGCGCATCGTCCTGCTGCAGTGGTTCCAGTAGACGGGGGTCGGCGAGGGGCAATTCTTAGTCGACCGGCGACTTTCCGTGCGCACGAAGTAGATCCTCGATGGCCGCCCATACACGCGGCCCTCGCGCGGTCGAAGTCTTCCATCATGTTTGCTTCGTTCGCCTCGTACAACGCCCGACAGTTGGAGGGCTGGCAGAACACCAGTATAGTGACGAACAGATACTGCAGTTGCCGCGGTGTGTCCAACGTCACCGATTCCGTCAAACAATCCCGCCACGCTCGGTCGTCTTCCAATAGTCCGAGTGCAACCGCAGCCGCGGTGAATGTTTCGTGAACGACCCCGTCCACCGTCCTTAAGTCTTGAAAGGACTGCGGGCCTCTTCGGTTCAGAAGTAGCAATCTCAAGTGGAAACGGTCCCGGTCCAGTGGCCCACTTAAAGTCTGTGCATTTAAATTAAAGCAATCAGTTTCAACAAGGTGGAATTCTGTGTATTATATGTTAGACAGGTTTATTAATTGTTCTGACCATGTAGCATCTATTATCGTGAAGTTCCCTAAAGGTCCTACCATAACCTAACCTAACCTAACCTAACTGGTTCTGAGCTGTTTATTGCTAAAGAAATCATGCATCTACTAAAACCTTTCGAAGCTGCTACTAAAGAATTATGTGCCCAAAAATATATAACAGGTAGTAAAATTATCCCATTGATGCATTGCTTGATAAAAAAAATTGAATCAGTAGAAGTGAATGGTGTTGTTGCTTCGGCTTTAAAATCGAATTTAAGTAACAATTTACAAACCAGATTTGGTAGAGTAGAGTATGTGGAAATTCTTTCCATAGCCACAATTCTTGATCCCCGTTTTAAAACCTTACATTCCAATAGTGCAGTGGCTTCTTCAAAATCCATCAATGCAATTAAAAAAAAAAAATTTAGAACTTAGAACTGACTCCAATGAAACCAGTTCACATAATGAAAGTTCTTCTGAAGATGACCCTGATAGCTTATGGGCAGTAAATAAACAGTTAGTGTCAAAAAAAGCCTTAGCTGAACCAAGCTTAAATGTCAACGAAATGCCTACAGATCTTAAGCATTACTTAAACCAACCGACAGTGCCATTAACTGATAATGTTTTAAGTTTTTGGGATATTCATGGACACATTTATCCTCATTTAAAAAAAATTGTAGATCTTTATTTAGGAATGGTAGCTACTTCTGAACCTTTGGAACGTCTTTTTTCTAAAGCAGGTCAAGTTATGACTGATAGTCGTAATAGGTTAACAGGTGATAACCTTAATAAACTCCTTTTTCTTGGATCACTGTCAGTAAATGATTGGCAATTAGAATAAGACATTTTCAATAAAATCAATATTATATCTTTATTGTATTTCTTATTTTTTCAAATATTTAAATTTAATATAATGTGTTAATTGTATCAGTGTTCAATTATTTGTGAATTATTGAATTAATTGTGTTTAAATTTTAATAAACATTACTACACACAAGTCAGTGTACATTATTTGACATCAATAACTGTGTGTAGCACATTATGTCATATGGTATACTTGATCTAGTAAAATAATTTAATTAATTTGTGATTATATTAACAACTGTTTAATTACCAAAATATAATAAAGTATTTCAAAATACATGACAACTATTTGTACTTCTGAATGGATGTTTTATGTGGGCAATACATTATATATATTATGTTAAGTAAAAACATTTTAAATTTGGTAATTTATTCAATAACATTTTAAAAAATTAAAAAATTAAGGCGTATCATCCGCCCCCCTGTGACCAACTGGACAAACTGTCCATTGACACTGTCATTGAAGTGGCAAGTTTCCGTTGCTTTGTTATAGGCCCTATAGGATTACAACACTCACAGTGTTTACTCTCTCCGAAATCGGGACTACTCGCAGTAGGGAGTACTCGCACTGATTAATGAGTATGGAAAAGAAAACCTTTATAATATATGAATCAATATGAATTATGAACCTGGGGCGAGCTAAAACAAGTCAAAAAGCGCCATTTAGTGTTTTAAAAAATCTTAATTTTAAGAATCGATTTTTTGGAAAATCGATTTTTTGGGCAACGATTTTTTTCATTTCGATTCAAATCGATTCAAAAATCGATTCACCGACATGAATCGCCCATCACTGGCAGTGGGTTCACTACGTACATCCGAGCCAACGTCACGTTCGTCATCCGAATCAGCCGTGGACACCATTGTCTGACATTTCCGAGATTTCATTCTGGCCGCGGAACCTGCCAGGTGTAATGTATCGGTATGTCGTGGTACAAGTATTGTCGAGCATCCGCGTTGGTCGCGTAGAGCGCGAAGAGCTGCGTGAGTTTCGTGTGACGCACAGCTTGGTTCTGTAGACGTTCTTCTTCTTGGCCCGGCTCAAAGTACACGTTCTGACGACCCTCCAGGTGAACAGGAAGCCTGACGACCACGTGACTTTTTCCGTGCAAATTGTACGAAAACAATCGCCAGATGGCTTCTGGCGGGCTGACGTATCTCGAGTTGACGTACCTAAAAAGGAATATTCAAAATATGACTAACAATACATTGACTGGCTCAATATAAGATGATACCGTTTGGTGTTGTGATTGGTATTATTATTATTTATTATAATTATTCAAGTGAATTTAATTTATTTTTTGTTCTGTTGACGCATAGTATAATATATTACAATGTTTAATAATTTTAATTTATTTTGAAGTGAAGCGAATAGAAGCATTTAACCATACTAATTACTAAGAACTAATTTTTGAAAATTGTACGAAGACTTATAGTTCTTTACTTTAACTGTTAGTGAACAGATACACATCGGTGTGTCATTATTAGTTTGGCATACAATAAATGTGACTGATATATTATGATATGTTGTGATAAACAAATGTTGCAGTAGCACAGGTAAAACAAAAACGGCTTGAGTAGGTAAATATCAGTAAACTTATATTACAATTAAAATAATTTACAGAGTTGGAATTAGTATATTTTGTACTTTGAAAATAATAAAATTATAAAATTCAAAATAAACATTTTACATTTTAATTATAATATTCCATTGAGCATAATGACCAAGGCATCAAATGTTAAGTCAAAGAAAAAACTTGTATGAGCTGGAATACATTGACTGTGTGACTGTGTATAAATCACTGTATAATATTATACAAGAATGGCAAAGCTATAGGAATATTAATGTAATGTCAACGAAAACCACAATCCCATAAAAGCCGTGTTTCCACTTGGAATTGAAAAAA
>NW_021773910.1:0-803 GCF_005508785.2 Acyrthosiphon pisum | reverse complement strand
GCGTGAAGTAATTTTGGTGCTTGATGATTTTGTTCTTTTGCCAGTTTTATTATTTTTTCAAATGTTTTTGAAACACTAATTCCATCTTTCTTTTTGAGTGGTAAAGCCCAAGAAAATTTTGAAAACGTGTCTATAACAGTTATTATATAAGAATAACCCTCATTTTCATCTGAATAATTTCTCATTATAACTAAATCAACAGCCCATAAATCATCAATACCTTTAGTAAAAATTCTTCTTTTAGGAAATCTTAATCTAACAGGTTTATGAAGTTCTTTAGCTAATGCCATTTTGTCTGTATTATTTAATTTTTTATTGGGAATATTATGTCCAATTGTAGGATTTTTTATAAATTTACTTTTATTTGTGTTACAGATGAAACATTTTGACGAAATTCTCCATCCACCATTAACTGTTTGAATTTTAGTTGCATTAATATTTTTTGTTTGAATTTTACATTTAAGACAATGTATTAGATCATCACCATTCATTTATATATATATTATTACATTTTAAATAAATTTTTTATATTTTTTTATAAATTCTAAACATAAATGTCCACAAATAGGTGGATCGTCATAATCTTGGATTTTGTCATCGGACCACTTAAGATTATCTTCACCTAAATATTTTACAAGTTCTGGTGGAGGAGACATTCCAAATGAATCGAAATAAAATTTTTATTTTTTATTTTTTTCCATGCAACCCAATGAGATCCTTCTTGAGTAGAATTATTTAAATTTAATATTCCACATTCATTTAACCATGGTTTAAGAGGTAATTCATCTCTCATGAAACAACCT
>NW_021773909.1:0-721 GCF_005508785.2 Acyrthosiphon pisum | reverse complement strand
GTAGCATCTACGGAAAGAAGTTTCTCTAAACTCAAATTGATCAAACATTTTTTGCGCAATTCCATAAATCAAGAACGTCTCAGTGGTATTTTCATTCCGAATATATAGAAAGGAGAAAAACTTCCGAAATCGATGTAGAGAAAATCATTGACAACTTTGCAAACGCAAAAGCGAGGAAAAAACAATTTTGTTAGATTATTTAAAAATGAGTTGAAGTTATACTATAATGCAATTTTTAAAATAATTATACAACTATTACAATTACACAATTAAATAATTTAATTTTAATTTTTTGATTAGTTATTTATACTAATATAATAATTAATTTAAATTTTGTAACTGAATTCAAATTTTAGGTACCTACAACATAACTATTTTGTCTATATCTCTTGCTGACAGTTATTGTGCAGGTGTTTTATCCATAAAATTAATAAAATTATGCTACTTTTAAAATTATTTTACTAAAAATTTGATTTAAAAAAGTCTGGTCAAGTAAAACTACAGTCTACAGACTACAGGTATTCTAACATTTTGTAATAATGTAATATGCCATTTTTTTGCATAACACTTTTCTGTATACCTACCTAATAATACGAAAAACTATTAGTAAGACGTCTATAAAACATTTTAAGACAGTAAAATCAAATATTTACTAGACTACCTCTATAATATAAGCGTCAGCTAACATATTTTTTTGAAAAAAAAATTTAGGCCCCAAATT
>NW_021773907.1:0-1225 GCF_005508785.2 Acyrthosiphon pisum | reverse complement strand
CCCATTTATTTTTTTTGAAGTCATATTTTGCTCAAATTAAAAGATAAATGTAAACACGCATCACAAAAAAATTAATTTTAATTTAGGTAGAATAGGGTATACTCAACTAAAATATTAACACAAATAGTTGAATCATACACGACTGTCGCAAGTTAACTGAAGTCCGTGATCAATGATAATTAATAAGAGTGCCAATCGGTTGTTGTTTTTAGAATTTGTATTAATTTTAGATTTTAGAAATTAAACTATACGAGATTATGATACTAATTATTATTATTGTTGTGCATATAACAATATTAATATGTTCATTTTCCTCCACAAAACACACTCACACAAAGTCACAAGCAAATATACATAAATGCATACCCATACATACAATGTGTATGTCCCCGCATGCGTCTAAATATAAATATATTCCAACTATTCAATTAGTAAAAATGTATCATTGTGACAATAATTGCTTAGTACTTACATAGTATAGTATTTCTGAAAATATTATAAAATAGGCATGTTTTTGTGCTAATAAAATATAGTAATGGTAAGACGGCAACAACTGGGCACGGCCCATCGGGCCGCTTTTAAAATCAGACAGGGGCAAATGCCCACCTTGCCCCCCCCCAAATGACGCCACTGGCTGTCAATAGCATCGTCAATTTTGATAATGAAACCTATATAATATAAAACCTCGTTTCCCATGTGTATTATTTGCTAAGTCAGTTTTGTAATACAAATTTGCTAATATTATAATTTAGAACCATTGATAAATTAATATACGCGTAACAACTAACAGCTATAATAACGATTAACGCATCAAAATTCAAAAATGATTTGAATGGGTATAATAATGGTATATTTTAATATATAATAATAATAACAATAGATGTACAATATATACTAAGCGACATGCCAATAAGAGTTACTCCATATTATAATATACTTAAGTATATAAGATATAATTATATATTACAAAAATGAACAATTCAATGTTCACATATTATTTTATTAAATAAAATGTAATTTCAATGCATGACATGTTATATATGTACAAAAATGATAACTGATAACTGTTACATATAGGTAAGTAGTATAAAAAGGAGAATACTGATGCCGAATCCCCGCATCCCAGCATCCTACCATATCCTATCGCATCCATCTGATAAATATATATAATGTTAAAAAATATAAGTGAATAAAATATATGTTGGTTACGTAGCAGATCAGATGG
>NW_021773906.1:0-915 GCF_005508785.2 Acyrthosiphon pisum | reverse complement strand
GATCAGCTGTACTCGGTT
The DNA here is from genome assembly GCF_005508785.2 of Acyrthosiphon pisum. Lineage (NCBI taxonomy): Eukaryota > Metazoa > Arthropoda > Insecta > Hemiptera > Aphididae > Acyrthosiphon > Acyrthosiphon pisum. Next base: position 897 of record NW_021773906.1, on the reverse strand, counting down.
TAACGTGGGTATAGTTTCGTATTTGGATGGATCGTTCAGCGTACAAATGATACCCATCCAGTTTCGTGTATCGTAAAACACTCTGAATAAAACTACAAAAACATATTATAATGAATATAGTATTACTATTATATTATAATTTATCAAACGATTAAAACGATTCGATTCAATAATAGCCCTATAATAATATAAGACCTACCTGTCATCTGCATGTTATAGATGACCCACTCGTTGTCTTTGGCCAATGGCGTAGTGAGGTTGTTGTTTTCACAATTCAACCAGAATGTCGCATTTGTCTGGTTAAAGTCCCCAGAAGTTGTCATAGTGATTGGTATCCACCAACAGGTTTTATTGTCCGTTCCGTGTGATTTGATAGTTAGATACCTTTCCTGCAGCATTAAGTACGTATAGTATTATATTAAAATATATTTTGAAAAACATTAAATCTCATCAACATATTTTAATAAGAAATCCAATTATTTTTGCTCGTGAGTTTACCTGTGACAATGTAACCGTGTCCGCAGAATAATCCCGGACGACATTCAATACGGGATAACCTGTTTGCAACGCCCATGTGTCCATTATTTGTTTCACGGTTAGATTTTTCTCCAAAGTTCCTTGTCGGTGTGCTTCCTCCGTCAATAAGCTCCACAAATCATCCGGGTTCGGCATTGGACAATTTGTATTTGTGTATGTAGTTTCTAATGCCTTGTTTGAATGTATTCTCGCCAAGGAACGTGTTCATCATATGGAACAAAATTGCTCCCTTTGCGAACGTCATCGGGTCCATCGAAATTGGTGCTATTTCATCGGGCTTTTCTATGGCTACCGACAACGGGTGTGCCGATTGAAGCGAATCGGGGTCCAAAACGTCTACAAAGTTTTTAACGTTTTTGA
>NW_021773905.1:0-1043 GCF_005508785.2 Acyrthosiphon pisum | reverse complement strand
CCATCGTGTTGAGCAAACTCTCCTTAAGGTTTTCTTTTGTATTTTTGATTCAACTTCTTTCCCTAAAGCTAGTAAAGCCCATCTAGGTGCACTTACACTAAAAAAGTTGTAAACGTCTTGAACTGTATAAAAAATGTCTGAACTTTACTAGAAAGCTATGATATAACAGTATTGTTGTTGTTGGCTTTATCACTTTGTTTTCCCATTTTATTTTTAGCCATTGAGTTAATAAACCATTAGTTCCAGTCGTTCCAGATATGAGATACGTTGTAGATAATATTTTTTTCCCAAATCGGGCCTCCAATAATATATTATTATTTATTAGCGTATAAACCATATTATACCTACATATAGTACCAATATAAGGTCCGTATTTCCTAGTATTTTTTTCAGATATCAAAATAATATACCTATTTTTGTGAAATTTTGAATCGAATGACGAATATAGAAATAACCAATGGGCAATAGTGTAGGTATTGTATATTGGGCTGGGGCCCCCTTCGGTCCCGGGGCCCGTGGCGCTTGCCCACCTTGCCCACCCGGTTTTTACGCCACTGCACACAATCGAGCCTATGACTGACGTTTTAGGTGTATTGCTCAATAAAGCATATTATTAAAGCAATAGCCGTGGATGTCAATTAAATATTATTATTTATCAATTGTCAATTTATTGCTCATGATTAACCCTACCTACCTATAGTATATATTAATAATAATATATTGTAATACACTCCATAAATCTACCTACATAAGTAACATCAAACAACATATCATTATACACTTTAACTACCAGACCTTACTGAAATATATGTAGTATATGTAATATGTAGTTTATTACATATACTATGTGTAGCTTAGCTATATTCAAGTATATAAGAACCTTTCCATATAATCCAAACCATGTAAAATAATAAAATGTATCAAATTTATTATTTATTAAATATTTTATTTCATACAATACTCTCATAATTAAACCTATATATCAAATAGTATACAGTCATATAATTATACAATTTAATTGCCAGTCTTTAGAATATGTAGCA
>NW_021773904.1:0-1078 GCF_005508785.2 Acyrthosiphon pisum | reverse complement strand
AAAGATATGAAGAAAATTATAAATTTTAAAGAGAACGCGATCTGTATGATTATTGTTACTTATTATACAAATTCCCACTCAAACCATGACATTATATTCCCCAATCAAAGTCGTACTACAGCTAAGATGTTTACACATCATTCGTGAGTACAAAGGCACTCATTCTTTTTTTTTTTAAATGCTGTATCAAATTAATATGCTGGTATGAAATGTTTTTTTATCTACCTTACTTTATTTTATTGTTGTTAAGATACATGTTCATTTGCAAACAGATTTTTCTGTTATTCTAAATTCAATTTTAAAACTTACAAAACCACTTACGTACACAAATCAAATGACACATTTTCGAAGTCTAGTTGCAATTATTTTCCGCGAATTTGTTGCACAAGTATTAGGTAAACAAATTACGGAAGTTGATACTGATGATTTTATGTGGTATTCGCTTACACTTAGAAAAACGATTGCTTATAATGGTACCATAGATACGGTAAAATGTATAATGTATATTTTAACTGGAAAACATGCTAAAACACAGGACGTTGGGGATTTAGTCACAAAATGGATCAATAGAGTATTACCATTAACCAGAGTATGTACGTCCCTTAATTTAAATTTGAAATGTTTTACAGTATTTTTATTTTTATAGACAATTTTTGGTGGTATAGTTCTCTTGAAAAAATTTCACGTTATCACCTAATGAATCATTTCCATATAATATTCAAAGAAATGGGTGGAAGACAAGAACAAGTAACTCTGTATTTGATCCTCACGAAGGAACATTGAGAGATATCGACAATATATATGAAAAATTTAATTTTCCTGAAAACCCATTGTCAAATGCAGAACCCCCTAAACGTCGACGAGAACATATTGACAATATGCAGTTGCTTGCACCCCCCCCCCCCCCCCAACGAACGTGTCAAAAGATGTGGTATCAAACAACTAACAAATTCTTCACAACATTCTAGCTGCCGTATCCACGAGATACCGTACGAGGATACCGTATGTATACATTTATCTATGATTAGAAAAAATTGTTGTTGTTTATTGAAAAGTGTTGCTTATAAGTACATATATT
>NW_021773903.1:0-1219 GCF_005508785.2 Acyrthosiphon pisum | reverse complement strand
CAATATTCTGGTTCAGGTATATAATCCATAAATTCAACTAAATCCATGCAGCATTGTCTACTAATCTTCCCTCATCTCTTGTCATATCGTAGAGAAAAGCCGTAATACTTTGTTTAATTTGTTTAATTTCGTTTTCCGAAAATGGTTCGTCTAGTTTTCCATTTGCTACTTCTATATGTGTATGCAAACATTTCGGTATTTTACCATTTCCTACTGGATCCGTATCATGATCCCCTTGCAATATAGCAAACTCCAATTTGATACAGAATAATCTGTTTTTATCCCTATAATTAAAATACATGTTTACTTAAATCGTTATGATACTATTATCTAATATATTTTTAGCTTAAACAAAATAATTTCATTTTTAAAATTAAGTTTTTACTAATGCTATGTGTTAATCCAAATTATTATCATAATTATTATTTAAGAACTATCGTAGTTTTCTTTTGAGTCGTAAAATTCATTTGTTAGCTCCGTCACTACTACGTGCTTCCATTTTATGACTAATCTTTCCGCGATATCTTCTACGAATCCGCCTCTTCTTCTTAGGTTATTGACGACTCGGCCAATTCCCGTGTCCATTAAATTTTTCATGGTAATCGAAAGACGAGAAAGCTTCCATAAACATACGTATATTACTTCATCGTCGTTGGCTTCAACGGCCCTAGCGATTTTCCTGTCGTAATGACTGATTAACCTGGTTGACACAACGCTGAATGCACCGGCTGCTTGCTCTGCCATTTCCCTGTATACTGCTCTCCTGCACTAGACGGTCGCAACGTAAGTTCTAACCCTCGGAGTCGTGGGAAAGGTGATCAGTCCTTCAACTGTGGTCCTAGATGGATTGCCTCCGTGGAAATCCGTGAAGTCGAAAGAAAAATTTTTTTTCAAAATTTCAAAAAAAAAAATTTTTGAAAGTTTTTCGAAGTTGAAAGTTTTCCTCGACTTTGGACTTCCTGCTGATATGGGTCCGTTTCCGACTGCGCCAAATGTGTTGCGTGCACCCGACTTATAGGAGATGGTGACAGGATGGAATGATGGTAGTAGCGTCAAAATGATCAACAGTGTGTGGTTGATGTATTATTTATTTAAAATTGTAAAATATGATAAACAAGTTGAATTTAAACACTATTAGATTATTCAAATTGACGAAGAAAAACCAGTGTCTTAGAAAATAAGCGATTGCTCGAATACTCTCTAAGTCCCGTAATACGTC
>NW_021773902.1:0-1145 GCF_005508785.2 Acyrthosiphon pisum | reverse complement strand
AACTTAATATTTTGAAGGATAATTAGGTTTGTAAAGAATTGAAATAACAATATGTCATGGTTGGATAGTAGAGTGAATATATCAAAAGTGAACTCATACCTGGTGTTAAAACAGACGCAATAGTTAAGTTAACTTCGTGGAAATAGATTAATTTCAGATTGAGAAAAACTGTACGGCAGCACGTAGTCTCGCTGTGGGCGGCGTTGACGTCTTCATGTATGTTGATTGCAGCAGTGTACTGCGCCGCCGTGGCACATCGTGTGGTCGTTGCGAGTGGATGATGATTGATTGACATCTGGACCATGAGTGTCTCGTAATGCACTGTGTGTGTTGCGTTTATATAAGGAAGCTATAAGTTTGTTGTGTGAATTGCGCATGCGCGTGCATTCAAATTGTGTCTTTGCACATTGTCGATGGGTTTTTCGCAATATTGGTGTGAGAAAAGTATTTCATATGTTAGGAGCTATCGTATTCTCCTTGTTGCGCATAATTTTGGCACTGATATCCGGTTGTTTGATCAAATGTCGTACAGTGCGCATGTTCGTGCACGTTATGTTGTATTTTGCACATTGTCGTCGGTTTTTGGCAATATTGGTATGATAGGGGTGTATCGTGTTTTGTGTTCTAGCCTATTATTTGTTTTGCGCATAGTTTTGTCATTGATTTTTTGTCATTTAACCCAGTGTCGTATAGTGCGCATGTATAGGTGTGAACTGTTTTTTTAGTGAGACAGAAGTTAGTTACGTAATTCTGTAATAGTTTTTCGTAACGTTTTTTTTTTATCTTTATTGATTTTGTATGTCCATATATGGGCATGTTTTTGTGCATGGATGTCTCGGAAAGATTGTTGCGTAATCATCGAGGAATGCTCGTTGCCTAATATTCTTTTGTATTGTGTAATATGTTTAATAATTGCGTTTGAGTTTTAACACCCAACTATGTTCGTTTTGGTATATTCATTCTATAAGTTTATTTAAGTATATAAGGGTATATTATTTATATATTACAATAAATATATTCAATTTTTGGATTATCATTATCGCAGCCAGACTATCAACGAAATGGATAATTAGGTATAAATATATTATTTTTAAGCATGAATTACTTAACGATATAAATTAGTTTAGTTTTTATACTTGTACTTG
>NW_021773901.1:0-743 GCF_005508785.2 Acyrthosiphon pisum | reverse complement strand
GAAATATCGAGACGGTCGATATAATAATATGGAGTTAATTTATTTTTCACCCGACCGTGTTGCGCTGTAATTTTAAATGATAAATTAGAGCATTTAAATTAATTCAACGACACGAATTATAAAGTCCAGCACGTCATCCTGTAGGTTTTTTTTATCAATTAATGGCGAAATATCAATTCCGACACATGCATTTGTATAATATCTTTAAACATACAACAACTGAACAACAACAACAACAATAACAACCAGAGGGGCAACTAGCTCAATTGTTTGGGGGGGTGGGGGGGGGGGCTGAAGTCCCACATATTTTTATAAGTTTTCAAAAATATAACAGAGGGGCTTCAACTTTATAGTTTATTAATAATGTTTTACATAACTTAATGACTAAAAATAATAAAAAATAATTTATTTTAGCACAATCCTTCGGTCTTGTTCCGCAAATTTATTAACAATTACTTCAGAATCAATTTTGTTTGATAAATCCCTTTCAATGTTTAATAAAGCTAAAGAACTAAAACGATCTTCAGCCATGGTGGTTCTGAGCCAAGTCTTGACTCTTCTCATTGTACTAAAAGATCGCTCGCATGTAGACGAACTAACTGGGATTGTTATAGCAAGTTGTAAATGTTTATATAGATTCGGATACACTGATTGGTTTACAGTACTAATAATGTCTGGTAATTCAAATGTTTCATATATATTTTGTAGTAAGCTATTTTTTGCTACTGACATCTCTGTAGATA
>NW_021773900.1:5600-7938 GCF_005508785.2 Acyrthosiphon pisum | reverse complement strand
TGATTAGTATAAACGGATATGTACGGACACTCAGATGTTTCGAACAATACTAACAAAACTTTTAAGCGAAATAACTAGATGTACATTTTACTGTGTATAGCTATAAGACTTATAACTAATTTTAAGATTATCAAATCAAAATCAAGTTCTGTATCATTTTTATCGATGATGAAAAGTCATAAATATTTAGTATGTCAAAAATATAGATAATAAGATATTTTATCTTTTTCCTTACGTCGAGTTGGTATAGGGGATAATATTATCAGCTTGTAGCTTGTCGTATTTTCCAGTGATTTCGTATATACATTTATAAGTATTATTTATAAGTATATTTGAATGTAATTACCTATATTAAATAGCTATACCAGCGTATAAAGTTACAATAACAAATCTAATTATTATATGCTTATTTGTGAAAATGTGTTATGCGATTTGTATTATATAATATATAATCATCATATATTTATTCGTATATACATATTTACACATATATACACATATAGGTACACTTAGGTACATATGTACCTTTTTCCGCCGTGTAGGAACTTACATACGTACCTTTTTCCGCCGTGTAGGAACTTACTATTCCCCGGTAATATTACGATGATCTTAAAAACAATTTGATAATTCATAACAGATAAATATAATGCGTCATATACGTGTATCGTACATGACACACGTATCTCGCACATCCCAGTGATATAATATATCAAAACGGTTGAGTATTTCGGAATATATATATAGATTGTAATTGTTATTATACAAACAAAATCAATTATTTATTTCCTCAAGTATTTAGTTGTACCTACCTTATTTTTTAATATTTATATTATAGTTTTCAAACATAAACAATAATATTTTTTGCATAATACCTTTATATTATATATTATATATTATAATATATCCCTGAAATAAAATATGACGTTTCCTAATAATATTTTAATGGTATGTAAATAATAATTATTATTATTAGAAGTAGATTTTACAAGTTTTACTTAATATAGATAAAAACCATATTTAAAATATTATAAAAATAAAATATTTCGAATGATCGATACATCGAATAAAATAAATAATCATTAAACAAATAGTTAATGAATAATGAATGTAGGTACCTAATCAGTAATCTTTTAAGAGAACTATTTTGATATCTTTAAAACATGAATTATATTGTGATGAATAATACACTTTTTTTTTAATTTTTCAAATGTTATTTTTAGGACTTAGAAATGAAAATTTCAAAAATCGGGCTTCATACGGAACCAGATAAGAATCTTTTCTACAATTTTATTCATAGGTGTTTTTACAATTAAACCACTCAGTAACCCATATTATTTGATCGCGCAAACATGTTTATAAAGAATTTTTCAATCGATTTTTTTTTCCGTGACATTTTCCTCTTAACATAATATTATGTTGTTTCACATCGTGATGTTATAATATATTATATAATATAATATTATTGTACATTTTTGAATATTATTTATTATATATATTAATTTTTTAATGAAAAGTATACCTAGATACTATATTACCCATATAAATATAATAATATATTTTAAATTAAATATTAATAATGTAATAATTATACTAATTACGTTTTAAGAATTCCATGTGGTTGTCAGTAATATTGTAGGGGTTATTGTTTATGGTTTTTTTGACATGTATATGTGCTCGATCAGACTAGCGTTTTGTCGGCGACCGAAAAAACGCTCACGACCGAACCGCAATCGGCACGACCGTTCAGACTACGCGTTTTATCGGCTGCCGAGTACATACAAACCAGATTAAAAAACGCGGGAATCGTTGTTAATTTGAAATTTAATATAAATTAGTATACTAGTTTTTGATTTCAAAGAAATGTATCTAATATTATAACCTATAAGTTATATAATATAAGTTACCTATATATATTATTATATAATCAGGAAAATCAAACTAGCCAACATGTTGTTCGACGATTCAGTCTGTTTGGTGCAACAAACGTGTTCACTTGTAATTTTAAAATCATATTATTATAATTATGAATACTACTATTCTGTGTGCTGTATCAGTTGTACCTACTTCAAAATTAAATAAATTGTGTTTTTATAATTTACTTTGTTTAAGAAATACATTTTAAATCAGGTAAGTGCTTATAAATTCAAAGTATAATTGATTTAATTTATGAGTACCTATACAATATATTTTAATTGTACTTACAACAATACATAGAAATGAGCTCTCTTCTGGAAATAATTTGTATGGCTGAGCTGCTGGTGAACTTGAAGACCAGCACATAAGCACAGAAGATATTGGGTCCATCCTATACATAGTAGTAGAGAACACGACATGCGAT
>NW_021773900.1:3072-4507 GCF_005508785.2 Acyrthosiphon pisum | reverse complement strand
GTATATTGGTCATAGTTCTTGAAACTCTTGAGTACGTTTCATATTTCAGTACACACAGTCCTTTATTATTCATCACTAAAAGTGTTGTAAATGACGATTCTGTCGTTTAAATTAAAAATTAAAAAAAATTTATACTCAATAAATAATTGTGGTCTTTGAAACTTGTTTATTTTTAACACGTATTAAAAAGTTACCTGGCCGGCATAGGGAAAGTGGCGCTCCCATCGCCCAGTGTACTTCAATAAGTGCACTGCAGTAGCCCTCCCCTGACTTTAATTAGTTGGGGTAGTCTGGTCCTCCAGGTTGGGGGTTTAGCGACGGGCTAACGACCCGTCCTAGTAAAAAATATTGTTAAGAAACCTCCTACTACTAAGCCTCAGACAGATCTTTTGGAAAATAAAAATGGAACCAAGCCTGGAAAACCTGGAGTATTTCGATTTGGAACATGGAACATTAGATCTTTATATAAACCTGGGGCACTAAAATGTATCACTAGTATAGTCAAGAAATATTATGTAGATTTAGTTGCCCTCCAAGAAGTGAGATGGCCAGGATCTGGACATCTAAAATCAGATAACATGACAATATTTTATAGTGGAAGCGGTAATGGAAGACACGAACACGGAGTGGGTTTTATTGTAAAAGAGTTCCTAGTAAAACTAGTAAAGAAATTCGAAGCAGTTGATGATCGATTATGCTATATAATAATTGAAGGGAAAACCTCTAATATAGCAATAATCAACTGTTATGCACCAACTGAAACAGCAGATAACGATTATAAAGACTCTTTCTACGATAAGCTAGAAAGAGTATACGACATGATACCCAGAAGCTACATAAGAATTCTAGTTGGAGACCAAAATGCTCAAGTAGGGCGTGAGCATGCTTTTAGACATACTATAGGAAAAGAAAGTATGCATAGTGAAAGCAATAATAACGGACTAAGGTTAATCAGCTTTGCCTCAACCAAAGGATTAGTTATAAGTAGTACCCAGTTTCAACGTAAAGAAATTTACAAACAAACTTGGGTATCTCCAGATGGAAGAACTAAAAGTCAAATCGATCATATACTTATAGATAAGAGATACAGATCTAGTGTTAGACAAGTTAGAAGTTATAGAGGAGCTGATGGAGACACAGATCACTACCTGGTCATATCATCTTTTAGAACCAAACTGGCTAATAGTTGGAAGCAGTAAAAACTAAAAGGTAGAACCCGCCTGGAAATAGAAAACACAAAGAATCGAGAGAAAGTGAAATCATACCGAGGAATTCTAAATAATGAACTAATGAAAACATCCCAAAATACAGAGCAAAACCTTGAAGAAACTTGGAACATAGTTAAAGATTCAATAAAAGAATCAGCTGAAGTATTTAAAAAAGAAAACACATTCAACGGTAAGAATTCATGGTTTAATGAACGGTGTAAGAATTA
>NW_021773900.1:0-864 GCF_005508785.2 Acyrthosiphon pisum | reverse complement strand
GATAATCATAATTTGTAAGAATAATTATTGAATTATTTTAATCGTAATATTTAACAATAAATACATATTAATTACATACATAGATAGAAAAAAAAGTATGTTGCTGCGGCGTGGGTCGACAATATCGACACATATTTGGCTAGTCGTATTTTCTGGAGCGGCGATACGGGAAAGGTTATTTAAGTCAACATTACATTACATTACATTAAATTAGAGGCAATTCATTAATTAATTGAAAAATTAAACATAATAGATAAAATAATTGCAAAATTATAATAAAATCAATTGATTAAAAAATTAAAAATTAAAAATTTTCAAGTTTCTGATTTTTTCCTTTGTATTTACCTAACTACCTATCTGTATGCCAAATTTGAACTTTCTAGGTCATCTGGAACTGGGTTAGAATTTTGATCTATAGGTCAGTCAGTGATAAAAATGACGATTTTCGGACGTTAATATCTAAATAACGGTTTGAAGTGTGTTTATGAAATTTAGAGCACATATGTATCTCGTTAGTCTCAATATATGAGCCAAATTTGACATGTTTATGTGGAATAGTTTTTGAGTTATGAGGGGGTCAAAAGTGGCTCCTAATGGTTCGTGTAATATTACACACGGTGCTGCTCGCCAGTTCTGTTAGCTAGAACTTGGCTTGACACGCTACCGCGTGTCTAGATATATATATCATTACAATATTTTAGGAAAGAATTGAATAATTTATTTTGAGGGGACTATTTATTATTTAGGGCACTTATGTACCGCGATAATATTACCCATTTATAAATAAATGTATATAACTAGACGATTACATCTAGATTCGTCAGAAACATCGCTGCGGTAAAACCCGTTCGGACCTTATGGCGA
>NW_021773898.1:0-3542 GCF_005508785.2 Acyrthosiphon pisum | reverse complement strand
AAGTACGATTACTTAAGAAGCCCGGTGGCTCTTGGAATTTATATTTTCGGGTAGACAATTTTCCTGGCTTTCCGAATATATATGTTAAGTCCGTCGACTCCATCCGGAACATTGCTAAAAAAATTAAAAACCAAGCGCGGGTATACGTTATACGGAATGCGCTCATTGGTCACCTGGGTCTTTCGCGCGCTAAGTACGATAACTTAAGAAGCCCGGTGGTTCTTGGAATACATATCGTCGGGTAGCAAATTTTCCAGGCTTTCCGAATATCTATGTTAAGTCCGTCGACTCCTTCCGGAACATTGCTAAAAAAATTAAAAACCAAGCGCGGGTATACGTTATACGGAATGCGCTCATTGGTCACCTGGGTCTTTCGCGCGCTAAGTACGATTACTTATGAAGCCCGGTGGTTCTTGGAATACATATCGTCGGGTAGAGAATTTTCCTGGCTTTCCGAATATCTATGTTAAGTCCGTCGACTCCTTCCGGAACACGGTCAAAAAAAATAAAAACCACGTGCACGTCTACGTCAAGCGTCATACCGGCATTGTTCACCTGGCGCTTTCATGAGCTAAGTACTGCTACTTAAGAAGCCCGGTGGTTCTTGGAATTTATATTTTCGGGTAGACAATTTTCCTGGCTTTCCGAATATATATGTTAAGTCCGTCGACTCCTTCCGGAACATTGCTAAAAAAATTAAAAACCAAGCACGGGTATACTTTATGCGGAATGCGCTCATTGGTCACCTGGGTCTTTCGCGCGCTAAGTACGATTACTTAAGAAGCCCGGTGGTTCTTGGAATACATATCGTCGGGTAGCAAATTTTCCAGGCTTTCCGAATATCTATGTTAAGTCCGTCGACTCCTTCCGGAACATTGCTAAAAAAATTAAAAACCAAGCGCGGGTATACGTTATACGGAATGCGCTCATTGGTCACCTGGGTCTTTCGCGCGCTAAGTACGATTACTTATGAAGCCCGGTGGTTCTTGGAATACATATCGTCGGGTAGAGAATTTTCCTGGCTTTCCGAATATCTATGTTAAGTCCGTCGACTCCTTCCGGAACACGGTCAAAAAAAATAAAAACCACGTGCACGTCTACGTCAAGCGTCATACCGGCATTGTTCACCTGGCGCTTTCATGAGCTAAGTACTGCTACTTAAGAAGCCCGGTGGTTCTTGGAATTTATATTTTCGGGTAGACAATTTTCCTGGCTTTCCGAATATATATGTTAAGTCCGTCGACTCCTTCCGGAACATTGCTAAAAAAATTAAAAACCAAGCGCGGGTATACGTTATACGGAATGCGCTCATTGGTCACCTGGGTCTTTCGCGCGCTAAGTACGATTACTTATGAAGCCCGGTGGTTCTTGGAATACATATCGTCGGGTAGAGAATTTTCCTGGCTTTCCGAATATCTATGTTAAGTCCGTCGACTCTTTCCGGAACACGGTCAAAAAAAATAAAAACCACGTGCACGTCTACGTCAAGCGTCATACCGGCATTGTTCACCTGGCGCTTTCATGAGCTAAGTACTGCTACTTAAGAAGCCCGGTGGTTCTTGGAATATATATTTTCGGGTAGAGAATTTTCCTGGCTTTCCGAATATCTATGTTAAGTCCTTCGACTCTTTCCGGAACATTGCCAAAAAAATTAAAAACCAAGCGCGGGTATACGTTATGCGGAATGCGCTCATTGGTCACCTGGGTCTTTCGCGCGCTAAGTACGATTACTTATGAAGCCCGGTGGTTCTTGGAATACATATCGTCGGGTAGCAAATTTTCCTGGCTTTCCGAATATCTATGTTAAGTCCGTCGACTCTTTCCGGAACACGGTCAAAAAAAATAAAAACCACGTGCACGTCTACGTCAAGCGTCATACCGGCATTGTTCACCTGGCGCTTTCATGAGCTAAGTACTGCTACTTAAGAAGCCCGGTGGTTCTTGGAATTTATATTTTCGGGTAGACAATTTTCCTGGCTTTCCGAATATATATGTTAAGTCCGTCGACTCCTTCCGGAACATTGCTAAAAAAATTAAAAACCAAGCGCGGGTATACGTTATACGGAATGCGCTCATTGGTCACCTGGGTCTTTCGCGCGCTAAGTACGATTACTTAAGAAGCCCGGTGGTTCTTGGAATACATATCGTCGGGTAGAGAATTTTCCTGGCTTTCCGAATATCTATGTTAAGTCCGTCGACTCCTTCCGGAACATTGCCAAAAAAATTAAAAACCAAGTGCGGGTATACGTTATGCGGCATGCGCTCATTGGTCACCTGGGTCTTTCGCGCGCTAAGTACGATTACATAAGAAGCCCGGTGGTTCTTGGAATACATATCGTCGGGTAGAGAATTTTCCTGGCTTTCCGAATATCTATGTTAAGTCCGTCGACTCCTTCCGGAACACGGTCAAAAAAAATAAAAACCACGTGCACGTCTACGTCAAGCGTCATACCGGCATTGTTCACCTGGCGCTTTCATGAGCTAAGTACTGCTACTTAAGAAGCCCGGTGGTTCTTGGAATTTATATTTTCAAGGTAGACAATTTTCCTGGCTTTCCGAATATATATGTTAAGTCCGTCGATTCCTTCCGGAACATTGCTAAAAAAATTAAAAACCAAGCGCGGGTATACGTTATACGGAATGCGCTCATTGGTCACCTGGGTCTTTCGCGCGCTAAGTACGATTACTTATGAAGCCCGGTGGTTCTTGGAATACATATCGTCGGGTAGAGAATTTTCCTGGCTTTCCGAATATCTATGTTAAGTCCGTCGACTCCTTCCGGAACATTGCTAAAAAAATTAAAAACCAAGTGCGGGTATACGTTTTGCGGCATGCGCTCATTGGTCACCTGGGTCTTTCGCGCGCTAAGTACGATTACTTATGAAGCCCGGTGGTTCTTGGAATACATATCGTCGGGTAGCAAATTTTCCTGGCTTTCCGAATATCTATGTTAAGTCCGTCGACTCTTTCCGGAACACGGTCAAAAAAAATAAAAACCACGTGCACGTCTACGTCAAGCGTCATACCGGCATTGTTCACCTGGCGCTTTCATGAGCTAAGTACTGCTACTTAAGAAGCCCGGTGGTTCTTGGAATACATATCGTCGGGTAGAGAATTTTCCTGGCTTTCCGAATATATATGTTAAGTCCGTCGATTCCTTCCGGAACATTGCTAAAAAAATTAAAAACCAAGCGCGGGTATACGTTATACGGAATGCGCTCATTGGTCACCTGGGTCTTTCGCGCGCTAAGTACGATTACTTATGAAGCCCGGTGGTTCTTGGAATACATATCGTCGGGTAGAGAATTTTCCTGGCTTTCCGAATATCTATGTTAAGTCCGTCGACTCCTTCCGGAACATTGCTAAAAAAATTAAAAACCAAGTGCGGGTATACGTTTTGCGGCATGCGCTCATTGGTCACCTGGGTCTTTCGCGCGCTAAGTACGATTACTTATGAAGCCCGGTGGTTCTTGTAATACATATCGTCGGGTAGCAAATTTTCCTGGCTTTCCGAATATCTATGTTAAGTCCGTCGACTCTTT
>NW_021773897.1:0-839 GCF_005508785.2 Acyrthosiphon pisum | reverse complement strand
TGTACAAGGGCATGGTCAAATAAATTTGTAACACAGTCCCAATATTAGAAAACGTATGCCTGCTCATATTCCTTGATCAATTTCTAATGATTTCGAAAGGAAGGGTTAGAAGGATTCATACGACGTTACCTGCACATTTATTATTTATTCTGTAGGATGAAAAAAAAAAATAATAAAGGATCCAGGTGGTTAGGTGAATGCCTCCTTTACCCCCCTCACAATTATGATTCGTCATAGACAAACACACGTCGAGTTCAACTACAATAATAATCTGAGCGCACGGCAGTGCACCCGGCCGCATATTAACATACTATACATTGCTATACCACCGTTGTTCTCTGATTGGACGATTCAAATTTGCCGCGGTTTTATTGAATAGTAATTATTTATTATACTATGTAATTATGTTAAAATAATGCCATAGTCTAGATTATACAAAAACATTTTTCACCATTACAATTTACAAAATTAATCTGCATTTGCCGAGTCGTTCATTAACAAACTAGTAACTGAACTACAATGTTATGAATATGTTATTAGATCAAACATTAAAACTAAAGAAGACTGCAATTTGTGGGTTTCTAAATTTGGAAAATTAAATAATATTAAATGGAATGCTAGATCTTCTCGACCATGTGGGAAAAAAATTAATTGTTCGTAAGTATAATATTATAGATACATCATACTAATCATAGAATATACTACATTTATATATAAAAGTGTTTAATTAGAATAAATTATAATACAATATATTATTGTTTGTTGTTGCGGTTGACTGTTGTTGTCATAATTATTAATTATATTTTAAGTTGGGTGAGTCTTAAATTCAATCATTATTA
>NW_021773896.1:0-911 GCF_005508785.2 Acyrthosiphon pisum | reverse complement strand
TAAACATTAAAACTGTATTTGACTATGATCCTATACCTAGTTTATTATTTCTATGATTAATTAATAGTTAGGTTAACTGTTTAAGTCTTGCTAATACCAAATAAAATAACGTATACCCAGTCCAATATATTTTTACTATATTACTATAGTACAGTATACTAAAAAAAAATATTATACAAACCATTAACCAAATAATATACATAATATACTTAGATGGGTATATAAAAAAAATGTAATAGTTCTAATTATTACGGAATGATATGATGTACCTAACTAAAAGCTTAAATAACTATCGTTTTTACATGATAATAACTTCGTTTTCATTTTGAGGAAATGAACCTAACTGTAATATGTTGAAATATTAAATAATGCGTTAAATATTATAACTTGATAAATATTTTTTAGATTAAAAATTGGTGGGGTGGTGGTTGCCTCCACGACTTATTTCTAATATCCAATGGGGGTAGGTGGGTATAAGTAATTGTTTATTGCTACACCTAAAAAAAATTAGTTCGTCGCTACTGAATTAGGTATCTATGAACCAAGTATAACATTGATATGACGGGAAAATCGATATTTTTTTTATTTCCATACAATTCAATTATAACACAATAATAGTATTAAGAGCTGATACGTATACCAACTGAGTTAAGTTCGTAGCTGGAGAGTTTTCGGCTGTTAGGGGAGGATTTTTGGACCTGCGTTACCTTATACGTACAATGTATTAAAAAAAAAACCTATATTATCACAGTTGGACCGTAGAATATAATAAAATAATATAATTCCACACAGCGACTTCATATAAAACGAGGTTGATAAACTAAATAACGGTCAGCGGGTTTCGTCCGGGTTATTAGTCGTTTATATACGAACGTTGTCGTCATCGTAATATAATATATTTTGTATGAATA
>NW_021773895.1:0-756 GCF_005508785.2 Acyrthosiphon pisum | reverse complement strand
TGGCGTATAATAATTCTGATTAAATATCTTGATGTTTTATAAAACGTAGATTCTACTGTTAATTCTTTTTTTGCATATTTTTGCATATTTGCACCAAAATGCATAATAATTGCATATTTCGGGATAGTTACATAAAATGTGCATATTTAATAAATATTTCATATAATATTTTAAATTTTACTCAAAGTTTGATATACATGCCGATTTTGCCCGATCGCCGACGTTCCTGACAAATATAATTCGACCGAATAAAACAAAATATCTTATTTTATTTATATTACTTAAGGATAACTCGATCAAAAATGAACTTTCAATAATTTTATCAAATTTCCAATGCATAACAGACCCTTTTACGTATCTAGAAAAATCGGGTGTCAATCTTGGAAAAAGTCTAGAATTGGTTCAAATATAGAAAATAAATTGAGTGAAGGAGGACGAGGTATTGAATTTGCTGAAGTTAAACTATCGGAAATATTATCAAAAAATCCCGGATTATCACAAATAAAAAAAATTTCTGAATTTATAAGCGGAGAAGTAAGAAACGATGATGAAGACCTTGCAGAGTTGTCACCAGAAGATATTTCTTGTTTCAAATGCGCACCCATTGTGTCAGCAGACGTGAAAGAAGTTTTTCGAAATACAAGGTGATGATACGCGACAATTGTAGAAGTTTTCAATTTGATAATTTAAAAGCACATTTCGTTACATCATGTTGGTACTCATTCAATAATTACTAATTAATACACATTTTTATGC
>NW_021773894.1:0-1287 GCF_005508785.2 Acyrthosiphon pisum | reverse complement strand
CCATACAACCCTTGTGACTTATGTCGTGAAATAGCGTTCTATTAAAATTTAGTTATTATTAGATCATAAATACATTAATCTTTTTAGAATATATAAGCATAATTTTAAGTGCTTTTTAACTTAAATTACACTCGGTTGGCCGTTGACTGTGTACGATTGCCTCGAGTGTAGGAATTTCTATGAGCAAAATATAGTTCATAAGGTTATCATAAGTATTACATAATTACGTTAATATATTTAGAATACATAAGTATAATTTTAAGTGCTCCTTAACTTAAATTACACTCGGTTAGCCGTTGACTGTGTACGATTGCCTCGAGTGTAGGAATTTCTATGAGCAAAATATATTTTATAAGGTTATCATAAGTATTACATAATTACGTTAATATATTTAGAATACATAAGTATAATTTTAAGTGCTCCTTAACTTAAATTACACTCGGTTAGCCGTTGACTGTGTACGATTGCCTCGAGTGTAGGAATTTCTATGAGCAAAATATAATTTATAAGGTTATCATAAGTATTACATAATTACGTTAATATATTTAGAATACATAAGTATAATTTTAAGTGCTCCTTAACTTAAATTACACTCGGTTAGCCGTTGACTGTGTACGATTGTCTCGAGTGTAGGAATTTCTATGAGCAAAATATAATTTATAAGGTTATCATAAGTATTACATAATTACGTTAATATATTTAGAATACATAAGTATAATTTTAAGTGCTCCTTAACTTAAATTACACTCGGTTAGCCGTTGACTGTGTACGATTGCCTCGAGTGTAGGAATTTTCAAGAGCATACGATAATAGTCACAATCACAATAGTTAAAATACGGGTTCTTATTACGAGGCTCCAGGAAGGAGCGTTACACACTTAATATATTGTAAGCATTGCGAATCAAAATACATATATTGTCGCCGTGATACCGACCGTCGAACACTCCCCGGAAAACACAAACCAGATGCAGAGAATTACTACAAACACCATCGCATGAGGTCAGTGATCAATTATATATACATACATAACATAGACTGTCCAAATTACATTAGGTAGGTATAATACAGTAGTAGGACGATTTTACGCGCATACTCCCTTCAAGAAAATACAAACTCACAATTGTAAAATACACACACACACACACACACACACACACATATGTACATTTACTTATAGTCCCTCTTAAATCAACACCTGCACGCAAACACATATCGAGTCGTCGAGGGATATTAGGTCGTATAACGGGCCACTGAATAGTCGTCCCTATAAAGGACACCAGCAACCGG
>NW_021773893.1:0-514 GCF_005508785.2 Acyrthosiphon pisum | reverse complement strand
ATTATATATCTATGATAGTACCTACCTACGGTTTTTTGTTGATGTATAACGCGTTATAAGTACCTAATAAATATTATGATATGATTAATTTGGAATTTATTATAGGTACCTAATATAATATTATGTCTTATACCTAGACTAACTACCGTCTCCGCTCAGAATCGTTTTTCTTATACAATGATATTATATCATTGAATTCAAATTTAATACCATCCATTATACAGTGACCCACTTGTAACCTACTGTACAGCAGAGCGAAATCCACTTACCCACCTTTTTTTTTTTAAGTTTGTGTCATTTTAGAAAAAAATATTTGTGACCCAAAAAATTGACTTACAGCCCAATTCTAAAGATATAATTGTGATACAGCCACACAGGTGGTATTTTAAATACTATGTATTTTTACATATTTTTACTATGTATTCTATGTATTTTGAAAAATCAAAACGATGTGGATTATAAAATAGGTTTTATTATAAGTGCATGATTATCAAACGTTAAAAAAATAATTTTG
>NW_021773892.1:0-1407 GCF_005508785.2 Acyrthosiphon pisum | reverse complement strand
TAATTATGTTATTTATAAATGTCAAATTTAATAATTTGATTTTATGCTCATAGTATATGTAATATTAGTTTAGAATGAACCATTCCATATAATCCAACCCATGTAAAATAATAAAATGTATCAAATTTATTACTGATTATTTATCAAATATTTTATTTAATATAAGACTCTCATAATTAGACCTATATATCAAATAGTATACAGTCATATCATTATACAATTTAATTGCCAGTCTTTATAAATAATGTATTATTTAGAATCTGTAGCAGTATTTTAGGCTAACCAAATTGGACTCACCTAAAAAGTACAGTAAGATAATATCAAGTACCTACTACTTAGTATATTATATATTTAATATTGAACTACATAATAGAGCCCATGTCCCTAATGCAGATAATATTAAATACCTATTAGATCAATTAAATAGTGTTATTTATTAATTTGAATTTATGTTCATATAAACTCATACCTATGGCATAGCGGTCATATATAATTTAGATATTATATAATTTAACAGACCCGCCCCAATCACTGTATCGACTATTAATATTTATACATTTATTTATTATAATATGCATGTACCTACCTACATGCTACAGACCGATTCTGTCGCTATATCGTGTATATTAATGCAAAATCAAATATATAAATAGGGCGTGACCGAATGGGCGAAAGGACAAAAGGCAGTAAAATATAATATAATAACGCAGCTTATCGAATCAAAAAAAATGACTGTATATAGTAATAACGGCACTGTCAGATCTCCGATCTCCACCGCGGAACTCGACGCGAGCCACTCATATATTTGGCGGGAAACGCGAATAAGTCTTCGACGGGGCCGAACGAAGTCCGTAGTGGCGGTAATAGTCGGAAAGATTTCGTTAAATATGATAACGGCGAAAGTAATAGCGAAAGGTAAATAACGAAAAAAAAAATTAATTTATCACGGCCGCCGCAAATTAACGATATTTCTGGCGACCGAAATCGAAACCACGACCCCGGGTCATCCGCACCTACGCCTAACCGACCTGCCTACCTACTGAGTTGAGAACTGGTGTCAAATCTCTGACTCTTAAGCCGTTTCACCGTCCCGGCGAATCACGTACACGGTTCGCGCGTCCGCTTCGCGGGTCGTAGCGGGCGATCTTAGAGCGTGGGACAGCGGACGACCGGCTCCGCCGCCCTCGGACGTCAATTATGTGAGATTTTGGGAAAAAAATCGAACCTTCCGACGCACGTATTTATGCCTGTATATAGTGATACCTACTCGATGGCAGAGCCGTGGGACGTCCGCTTTCCGCAACCCCGCTCCGCCCCAAGACTCCCCTCGGTGGAAGTGCGCCCGAGCGCGGCCTATAAATTTAGCGGGGAACGCGAATAAGTCCGACTGTCCGAGGT
Source organism: Acyrthosiphon pisum (assembly GCF_005508785.2). Taxonomy (NCBI): domain Eukaryota; kingdom Metazoa; phylum Arthropoda; class Insecta; order Hemiptera; family Aphididae; genus Acyrthosiphon; species Acyrthosiphon pisum. Next base: position 9 of record NW_021773892.1, on the reverse strand, counting down.
CCGTAAAGG
>NW_021773891.1:0-436 GCF_005508785.2 Acyrthosiphon pisum | reverse complement strand
TTTCAAATAATAAAACCTAACCGAGGATGTCCGATTGTTGTATATTAGGTTTTGAGTGTATCTCGTTATTATTGAGTGGGTCACTTACAGAATATATTGTGTTTAATTTTAAGGGGATTGGTGGCGGTGATTTTCTGTCCTTGTCTAACACATGCGCAACATAAGAATTTAGACGTGTTTTTTTGTCAATCGTACTGATTGATATAGTGAAGCGATAAGAATTTTCAAAACATATTTGAAATTGTCATCAAGTCTACTTGAGATCGGTCAGTCTACATTTTTGATTTTTTGATTTACACTTCTCCAAAAAATGAAATATGACATTTTTTTAATTACTCTTTAATAATACAATAATTGTAGGATTTTGGGGGATAATATAAAATATGCGGACTGACCGATCTCAAGTAGGCTTAACGACAAATTCAAAACTGTTTTC
>NW_021773890.1:0-1149 GCF_005508785.2 Acyrthosiphon pisum | reverse complement strand
AAAAGTTTACATTATCAATTATTTCATTTTTATGTTTACATATGTTTGGTTACAATTATATAATTTAGATACATTACTATTTTCAAGAATATGTAGTACAATCCACAACATATTTCTTGTTACATATGTCAATTATTATTACCAAAGATACAAAGTACAATACACAATATATTATAATTATTATAATCATAATAAGTATATATTACAATCAGTTTTTATTTATGTTAGTATTTTAACAATATTTCTCTTTAGTTTTACAATAATAATCTTATCTTAGTGTTAATATTCCAATATAATATAATTTAAAAATTTAATATAATATAAATTCCTTAATCTACTACAATATATTTCATTTTATGCAATACATATATACCATTAAGTCTTTTTCCCAACACCATAATATAATATTAATTTACTTATCGTCCTATATGTATTATTCCATTAAGATATTTTTCTTATATTTGTTATCCCTTACTATTACTTAGAAATAAAAATTTAACCCTAAATTTTACCTTTTTTTTTTTTTTTTCATTTTTTTTTTTTTCATTTCCTATATTTATTTATATTTCTATTCACTATATTATTTATTTATCGTGTGCTTTTATCTTATTATTGCAGGTCCAGACCAGAAGTAATTTATTCAATTAAAATTTTCGGGTCGTGAGCATACGTCATTCTATGTTTTTTCGTACACATTACACTATGTGTTTCTTCCAAATTCAATAATCTACCATTTTTTTGAAACGATCCTATATCGTATTCAAATATTATTTCTTTCGTTCTTAATTTCTCAAATTGTACTGTAAATTCTTGCGTGAGACTCTTATCATAACACGTTATGTTTAAAATTTCAAATTTGTCTATATTTAACCTTTTTAGTACATTTCTATCAGAATGTCCATTCCACAATACTATTACCTTAATTTTATCTCCACTTGTTATATAGTTTTCTATGAACTCCGGTGTTAAATTATTTAATTTCGAACTCATACTTTTATCAAGTTGCATAAGACAAGCCGTTCGGAGTACCTCCTTGCATTTGAAGATCCGCTTAATTTCCTTCCTTGCCAACAGTAATTCATGAACTTTCATTATTCTTACTTGTTCATGAAGTGGTAAGAGGATCGGTCTTCCCTCTAGCTTCCGAAT
>NW_021773889.1:4194-5120 GCF_005508785.2 Acyrthosiphon pisum | reverse complement strand
GAGTTGTTACACACTCCTTAGCGGATTCCGACTTCCATGGCCACCGTCCTGCTGTCATCAGCAACCAACGCCTTTCATGGTCTCTGAATACGCGTCGATTTCGGCGCCTTAACTCGGCGTTCGGTTCATCCCGCAGCGCCAGTTCTGCTTACCAAAAATGGCCCACTAAGCGCCTAGGGTTCCGTCGCCGGCTTCGCACGCGGTTCACGCGGTGTACCAGGTAAAGCCGGCGATCTCACTCATTTATAGTTTGAGAATAGGTTGAGGTCGTTTCGGCCCCAATGTCCTCTAATCATTCGCTTTACCGTATGAGACATCCTCCGTGTTACGAGCGTGTTGTTACCGCGCCGTACAGCGCGGAGTCCCACCGGCGTCCGTACGCCCGCGAACGGGCGGGACACATCGGCGCCAGCTATCCTGAGGGAAACTTCGGATGGAACCAGCTACTAGATGGTTCGATTAGTCTTTCGCCCCTATACCCAGCTCAGACGATCGATTTGCACGTCAGAATCGCTGCGGACCTCCATCAGGGTTTCCCCTGACTTCATCCTGGCCAGGCATAGTTCACCATCTTTCGGGTACCAACGTGTGCGCTAAGGGTGCGCCCTCAGCCGGGCCGAAGCCGACTTGGCGGAGACGCCCCCGGACTGCGGACCAGCGCGACTTTGAACGCCGGTGGGTTCGGTCGCTAGGCCATCGTCCGCACCGTAAACGGTTCACTTTCATTGCGCCAAACGTGGTTTTTCGTAAGATCACCGTTGACTCGCGCACACGTTAGACTCCTTGGTCCGTGTTTCAAGACGGGTCGGAAAAGTAGCTCGAAACACGTCGCCGACCGACGGGACCCCGTCTGCGACGGGGCCGCGTCGACGGTTCTTGCCGTCGGGCGAGCCGACCATGAGCACCGGGGCTCGGCGCGAACGGTC
>NW_021773889.1:3278-4144 GCF_005508785.2 Acyrthosiphon pisum | reverse complement strand
CGGCGGCCGGACCGCCCGGTGACGGCGAACCGACACCAATGTGCGGTCGGCCGGCCGCGACGCGGCCAGCGACCGAAGCTCGGTGGTTCCACGGTCGGCGGACGGCGACGGGCCCGCGGCCGCCTCGAGGCTCCCGTTCCGAAGACCGGGCGCACGGGCGACGGCCGGGGTGTCGCCAAAAACGCCTACGCTTCTACGACGACCCGAACCCGGCAGCCACGCTCCTCAGAGCCAATCCTTATCCCGAAGTTACGGATCGGTTTTGCCGACTTCCCTTACCTACATTATTCTATGCGGCTAGAGGCTGCTCACCTCGGAGACCTGCTGCGGATATCGGTACGAACCGACGCGAAGACTCCGCGTGGCCCTCTCTCGAATTTTCAAGGTCCGCGTGGGGATCACGGACACCGCCGCAACGAGCGGTGCTCTTCGCGCTCGCGTCCCTATCGCCCGGCTAGAGGATTCCAGGGACGTACAACGCTCACAGAGAAAAGAGAACTCTACCCAGATCCCCCGGCGGCTTCTTCGAGTTCATTCTGGTTACCCAGACGAGACAAAAGAGCCCCGAACACTAGGGAGCGGTTCCGCGTCGGGTTCCGGAATACGAACCGGATTCCCTCTCGCCCCAAGGGCGATTCGAAAACGCCTTCGCCCGTGGTACGAGGATCTCTCCCCGGGCTTAGGATCGACTGACTCTTGGACAACGGCTGTTCACAAGAAACCCTTCTCCACGGCAGCCCCCGAGGGCCCCTCTCGAGTATTTGCTACTACCACCTATGATCTGCACCGACGGCGGCTCCAGGCGGTCTCGCGACCTGCCCTTCGACGCACACCGCCGCGCCATCCTACTCGTCGAGGCTTGCCGG
>NW_021773889.1:0-829 GCF_005508785.2 Acyrthosiphon pisum | reverse complement strand
GATTCCTTTCAGTGTAGCGCGCGTGCGGTCCCAGAACATCTAAGGGCATCACAGACCTGTATCGCTCAGTCTCGTGCGGCTATATCGTCCGCCGCCTGTCCCTCTAAGAAGAGTTTAAGCTCCTGGGAGCCGGCGGTAGCCCTAGTAACGTATCGTGATCCGCCGGCGACGGCCGCGAACACGGCGCGCTTCACCACGGAGCCCGACGCACGACGGACGCAGGCCGACCGGAGGTTGCCCCCCGGCCGACATACGCCCGCCGAACGCCGGGACGCGGATGGCGCGGCCGCGCCCGACGACCGCCGTGGACGACGGGCGAACGCGTTCGGGGATACCGGGCCGAGCCGACGGGTACGCGAACACTGACGGCCGAAACCGCCAGCGCCGCGCACACGCCGACCCGGGTTTACCCGCCTAGTTAGCAGGACAGAGTCTCGTTCGTTATCGGAATTAACCAGACAGATCGCTCCACCAACTAAGAACGGCCATGCACCACCACCCACCGAATCAAGAAAGAGCTCTCAATCTGTCAATCTTTCCGGTGTCCGGGCCTGGTGAGGTTTCCCGTGTTGAGTCAAATTAAGCCGCAGGCTCCACTCCTGGTGGTGCCCTTCCGTCAATTCCTTTAAGTTTCAACTTTGCAATCATACTTCCCCCGGAACCGAAAAGCTTCGGTTTCCCGGAAGCTGCCCGCCGGGTCGTTAATGAAACGCCGGCGGATCGCTAGCTGGCATCGTTTACAGTTAGAACTAGGGCGGTATCTGATCGCCTTCGAACCTCTAACTTTCGTTCTTGATCATACGAGAACGTACTTGGCAAATGCTTCGCG
>NW_021773888.1:0-982 GCF_005508785.2 Acyrthosiphon pisum | reverse complement strand
TATTATTGTACATTTAGGTACAATGAAATAGTATATAACTATAGGTATAGGTATTAAGTATAATTATCTATTTATTTCTAATTAAAAATTAAAAATAAATAAACAGATACCCTAATACCTATGTTTACTTAAACTTTTTAAAGATTAAATAATTTAGTTCATATAATTTTTTTTTACTAAATTTCTTACATTAGATATAAGTACTTAGTACATACAAGAAGAAAAAAGTGTGGAACCAAAAAGTTAGTAGATATATTTATATGCTAGTTGGCAGATAATAAGATTACTCAAATCCTAATTTTTTTTTAGTTTATTTGATATTTTAAGAATATAATTTACTATGAAATGTGAATTGTAATTAAAATATTTTAAATTTAAGTTATTTCTAGTCACTAGGTGTATGGACATATGGTACCTACATTATGGTAGCATGACTAAATATTAATTTGTTGAATTAGTTCTAAAATATTTCTTGTATTATGTGTTTTTTAATTTTTTTCTGACTTTTACCCATTTTTTCGATTAATCCATTTTAAAATAATTCATATTTCATAATTAACAATGTGGTTATAACTTATGTTAAATTTCCTATAATTTAAGGTACTGCAAGGTTCTATACGGTATAATACTGGTATAATACCTGTATAATACGGTATTATACAAAACAAAAATAAAATACCGTATTTTAACATCTGTACGTGTACCTAAACGGCTAAATATAATACCAATACGCGTTTTCAGACTCCATATACACGGAACGTTACTTGGGCTTGCTTCAAGACAACACTAGTGGATACAAAAACGCGAGTCTATTGACACACGCTGAGAAACTTCGTGGCAAGAAATATATGGTTATACACGGCACGTATGATGACAACGTTCATTACCAACAATCCATGATGCTTTCCTACGAACTGGAGCGAAGAGTTATACTTTTCAGACAACAAGTAAGTACATACCTACTCAGCAGACGTATAAATGA
>NW_021773887.1:0-790 GCF_005508785.2 Acyrthosiphon pisum | reverse complement strand
AGTAGCTAGTCAGGTAGGCAATCCACCTACGTCAGATCGCAAACCCCCCGGGCGTGTATGACCGCTTCTCGTATTTGTTTAAATCGGAAATTCGGATTCTGAGTGTGAGTGTCTAGCTATCAGTCTTCTCGAGAGAAAGTCGATTCCCGAACGGACAATCCGCTTGTGGCGGATCGGATGCAGTGGGGGTCTGAGTCGCTCGTATGCAAGTAGCTAGTCAGGTAGTCAGATCATGCACTGGGCGTGTATGTCCGGTTCTTGAGTGTGTATGTTGAAATCGGAAATTCGGGTTCTTGAGTGTGTATGTTGAAATCGGAAATTTGGATTCTGAGTTTGAGTGTCTAGCTATCAGTCATCTCGGGTGAGAGTTGATTCCCGAACGGACTATCCGACTGCGGCGGATCGGATGCAGTAGGAGTGTAAGTCGATCGTATGCAAGTAGCTATTCAGGTAGGCAATCCGACTACGTCGGATCGCAGACCATGCACCGGGCGTGTATGTCCGGTTCTTGAGTGTGTATGTTGAAATCGGAAATTTGGATTCTGAGTTTGAGTGTCTAGCTATCAGTCATCTCGGGTGAGAGTCGATTCCCGAACGGACAATCCGCCTACAGCGAAAAGTGCTCGAAATGTAATAAAACTTATTTAAGTATACAACTTTATGCTTCGTTAAGTATAAATAATTTTAAGTAAACATACTTTACTCATAATATTTTTTAACGAATAAAGTAAGTGGTAACTATTCCAAAATATAAAAATGAATCATAACTTTAACTGTTGTTAAAGCACAG
>NW_021773886.1:0-815 GCF_005508785.2 Acyrthosiphon pisum | reverse complement strand
GGTAACTGTATAATGGATGGTATTAAATTTGAATTCAATGATATAATATCATTGTATAAGAAAAACGATTCTGAGCGGAGACGGTATGTTAGTCTAGGTATAAGACATAATATTATATTAGGTACCTATAATAAATTCCAAATTAATCATATCATAATATTTATTAGGTACTTATAACGCGTTATACATCAACAAAAAACCGTGGTACTATCATAGATATATAATAGTATACTTTAGAAGTTTCAAGTACCCACGAATAATATTATACAATCACAACAAAATAACTAAAATAGTTATCCTAGGTTTTTAATATGTAATTTCGTCCAAATTTGTACTTAAAATGACTATAAAAATAAACTGCGTAAATGTATTTTTTAGATTTCTTGGTAACAGAATTAATTACTTACGTGGAATCTTGTTTTAAATTTTCAATTCTTAGATACAAAAATTGAACATTTTATAAATTTTTAACTACAAAATAATTTTTCAAATTAAAATTTGATAAATTTTGTCCAAATTTGATCTTTAAATGCTTATAAAAAAAAATTGTGCCTATGTATTTTTAATATTTTTCAACTGATATTGTAACAATATATCAGGAGCTTTGTATTAAATTTATACACTTTTTGGCCCAACAGATAAAACTTTATTGATATTTATAGAAAAAAAAAACTATAAAAATTGAAAACTTACAATGTCCGTAAACAGCTCAAAAAGAGTCAAATTATTTTAAAAATTTTATCGTATATATAAAATGCTAATATTAACATTCAGTGAAATTTTCAAGTTTCTACAGTCACTCGTTTTTTAATTAC
>NW_021773885.1:0-1156 GCF_005508785.2 Acyrthosiphon pisum | reverse complement strand
GTAGATTTATATATAAATACAAAATAATTACAGCGGTCTGGTGTATTGAAAATATTCTTGTAATAATAATAACAATAATAATAAAGAATAACACACATATAATTTATGTACTATATCGATGGCTGAGTTGGTGCAAAAGCAATTTCCTCGTAAATTATGGTAGTTATGTATGGACAATTTGGGCTGGAATAGATATATGGGAGGACTAAGCGACGTGGTTGCGGCTGCCGCCAAATTAAGGGTCGACTCGGTATACACCATTCGTGTATATCAACCCGTACTACAACATTCGAACGTATAATAATAAGCAATAATAAACCAATAAATGATAAATAATGGCTGTATGTAAGCTGCTGCGGCAGAATTAACCTTTTTCTAAAAGTTGATATGTAAAATTTTAAAATTTTAAAATTGATAAATATTATTATTATTAAAAATTATTTTAAAAGATCGTATAGTGATCGTAAAATCAAAAAAAAAAAAGGTGGGTAAGTAGATGTCGCTCTGCTGTACAGTAGGTTACAAGTGGGTCACTGTATAATGGATAGTATTAAATTTGAATTCAATGATATAATATCACTGTATAAGAAAAACGATTCTAAGCGGAGACGGTTTGTCAGTCTAGGTATTAGACATACCTATTATAGGTATACTTATCTTAGATAAGTTATCTATAGTATTAAAAAAAAAATTTATCTATAATAGGTATCAATAATAAATTCCAAATTAATCATATCACAATATCCATTAGGTAACGCGTTATACATCAACAACAAACCGTGGTACTATCATAGATATATAATAGTATACTTTAGAAGTTTCAAGTACCCACAAATAATATTATACAATCACAACAAAATAACTAAAATAGTTATTCCCGGTTTTTTAATATGTAATTTCATCCAAATTTGAACTTAAAATGACTATAAAAATAAACTGTGCTTATGTATTTCTTAGAATTTTTGGAAACAGAATTAAATATTTACGTGAAATCTTGTTTTAAATTTTCAATCCTTAGATATAAAAGTTGAACATTTTATAAATTTTTAACTACAAAATAATTATTCAATTTTAAATTTCATAAATTTTGTCAAAATTTAACTTCAAATGCTTATAAAAAAAATGTGTGCCTATGTATTTTAATATTTACAATTGC
>NW_021773884.1:0-847 GCF_005508785.2 Acyrthosiphon pisum | reverse complement strand
TCCAAATTAACATTTTCGCAATTTTTCTTCTGCAGATATTTAGCACGTAATTGTGAAAAAAAAAATGTTTGGTAAAAAAAATAATATTTAATAAAATATCTACCGGTGTATCTTTTATCAAACAACACTCATTATTTCAAAAAGTGTAAATTTTTTTGAAAATATTTTTTTTCATAGTTTCAAGTCGCATATAAAACAACATTTTTCTTAAAAAATTATGTTGATGAACGGAGCGGAGTGGTACGGGGTTACCCCTCGAAATGTTAGTCCACTTCTCCGCTCATCTAAACTTTTAATATTTATAACTCGTAAGCTACTTGCCCAAAATTCGATTTATATGTAGCAAAATACTAAGAAAAATATTCTGCTTTGGAATATAAAATTAAAACCCTATGTTGTCATTCAAAAAAGTAAAAAACTTAAAAAATTATAAGTATAAAAAATATAATTTTTTAAGAAATATGTTGTTTTATGAGCGACTTGAAACTATGTAAAAAAATATTTTCAAAAAATTTTACACTTTGAAATAAGGAGTGTTATTTGATGAAAGAATCACCCAGTATATTTAATCAAAAAAACATATTCCATAAAAAAAACCTTGATTGAATAAAACAAATCTAAATAGAAATAAAAAAGTCTTAATAAAAAATCTGATTAAATATAGAATTTTTAAATTTCTATTTAGATTTTTTTAGAAATATAATTTTTTTATTAAACAGATTTTTATTATATAAAGATTTTTTTTATTAAGAATATATCTTTATTACTATTTATATATGTTCTATTTTCTTTAGATATTTTAATTAAATACAGATTTTTTATCAAATATAAATTTGTTATTATATTT
>NW_021773883.1:0-1242 GCF_005508785.2 Acyrthosiphon pisum | reverse complement strand
GGTGCGACAAAGGTGTCACTGGTAATTTATTGTTTTGTTTTGACCGAACGTCTTGATTGGAAAATATCGAGGGGGTCTCGTAGATATATAATATTTATGTGTATATTATATAAAAAAATGCATTTATGGTTTTATAATATACGGTGTCATCTGGCGCCGCTGATAAATTGATTATGTTGTTTTTCTTAAAAATCTGAACGGAGAGGTGTTGAATATTGTTTTATGTGTTGCACGTGTCGAGTGTGTATAGTAAGGAGTGCGTATATATATATTTATGCCTAAATCGTACGTATATGTGTGTTGAACAGCCCAACACCTCATATGGACCATCGTCACTAGTTATCCCGTGTTTTTATTTAAGTCTAGATATTGATTATTACAGCTAGTAGTATATATTTGTATGTTCACAGCCAGCTTTTCCACGGTAATTTTTTTTTTTCAAGGGGGAATGTCCCCCTTGGAGACTTTTATTTTACCGTGTAACACATTTCACACTGATTGTCTACGAAATTCTACCTCGTAAAATATTTAACGTAATCAAATTTTTAGGAAATCTTAAAACTGAAAAAATTATTTCAAGTAAAAACACAAATTATTAAATAATATATTTTTTTTTTATTGTTATAAATTAATTCTTAATTATATTTACACAAGTTTTCTTACTTCTCTAGTAAAAGGTACATATTCTACAATACGATCATGAATTAATAAACAGTAAGCAGTCACACCTGTAAGCGATTCTGAAGCTTCAATTTCCAATTGAACATCCACTGCTGAGGCTGTAGCTGAATCGTTCTGTTTTGAAGTGTCGATAACTATAATTGGTGCGTTTGCTAGAAAAGTAGATGGACTCAATATCGGGTTACGAATACTTTTTTCATAGTACGATTCTTGAAACGATGTATATATATTATATAATAAAGTGAAATTATTTTTAGAAAAATCTAAATTCAAATTATCGTATGGATAAGCTATCGAGTTTAGAAATACTTTAACGTTTGTTAGATTACAATGGTCAAATATACTACAATCTTTCGCTAACAAATTTTTACGTCCTTTTTGTAAACCAATTATGATAAATCGTGGTTTTTCTAATTTTGAAGCAGTTTTTAAATTCCATACAACTTTTTTAGTGGTTCCGAGTTCAGGATATTCAAAAGTTTCAAAAGATCTAAAAGGGATAAATAGACTTTTTTTCTTTTTTCTATAAGTTTCAATAATTTTAACCTTTCTTCATCGTCA
>NW_021773882.1:0-801 GCF_005508785.2 Acyrthosiphon pisum | reverse complement strand
TCGTTTTTCAGTTGTTTTTTTTTGTTTTTTTCCGTTTAATAACGTTTATTTTTTTATTTTTTTATTTTTTTTTTTTTTATCGTTTATTTAAATATACACAATCTGTAAATGTTGTTTTACAATAAGTGCATATGGCTTGAGTGGCTGGAGATAAGAAGCCGCCCATTGGAGGCACTTAAGGTTAGGATTTTAGGCTAGGATTTTAATTTGCTAGTAAGAAAGGGCAGGATTATAAGATTAGGGGAGGTAGAGGTATGAACATTTTAAATTAGTAAGTCACGACACCAGGTACGTTTTAAACGCCTTCTGGGGTCACCAGGAATAGCGTTGGTGGATAGCTGGGAAATCAGAGGATTATGATGGCTGTGGAACTTGGAGTGTTTGCGTTTGTAGAAAGTTTTTGCAGCATTTTGAACTGTTGGGATGGCTAGATCTTTATGTAGAGTGCCGTTAGATACATAGTAGGGAGCTTTTGTTATTTGACGGAGACATTTTGATTGGAAGATTTGAATTTTGTTTAAGTTGGACTTTTTGGCTCCACCCCAGAGTTGGATACCGTATGTCCAGATCAATTTGAGTAAGAGTTTGTATAATAGTAGCTTGTTTTTTAAATTGATGTGTTGTGATGTGAGGAGATATCGTAATTGGCGAGAGCGATTATTTAAGGCAAGTCTCTTGTTGTGGGTGTGAGTTGCCCGAGTTAACCTGCGATCTAAATGTAGACCTAAGTATCGAACATTTTGGGCGGTTAGGAGAGGTACATGGTTGAGGTAGATGGGAGGGCAGACTATTTGCTTTAGT
>NW_021773881.1:0-1059 GCF_005508785.2 Acyrthosiphon pisum | reverse complement strand
TATTTGTCAATATTTTTTTGATAACTTTTATTTATTATATGACATGGTGCGTATTAGTTAATTTACTAATTCATGTTGTTGTAGGTGCAAGGTACTATATATTTGTTAAGATTATTTGCGCACATTTGAGTTTCAAATTTGGGGAGTATAGCTCCCATACGCGATATGCAACTGACGTGCAATAATGACATTTTAGGCCCGGCAATTTTACTCTGCCCCGGGCCCCGCAAATCGTTGGGACGGCCCTGGAGCTGTCTATTAGTTTATAGGTTTACCGTCTACGAATATAATAACTTATAAGCGAGGGGCGCAATCGTGTGCGTGCGGGTACGTGTATTGCTGCGATGTTATATTACACGGGTTTGGACGACGGCGGCGTAGTCCATACAGTAAATTATTAATATACTACTATTATATTGGATAATTTATTTTACAACGTTGTCGGTTGCTAATCGCTATTATTATTTATAACATATAATATTATAAATTACAATACGGCGGATCAATCGTGGCGTCCGTGTGTTATAAAAAATAGAAATGTACTGAAAATGCATTGGAAAAATATTGTTTTATTTTAGCTGCAAAGCGTTACCCAACGCCCAGAATTAAACATGGGCGTTTTAGGGCGACCGAACGCGCGTCTTATTTACGTGTGTGAATAAGCCCATAAAAAGTACAATATGTTTCATTTTGAACGATTAATCGCGACGTTCAAATCGCCTAGTATGCAATGTACTATATTGTGTATTGTACTATTGTGTTTCGTTTTATTATATTTAATTTGACAATTTGTTATACCTATGACTACCGCTATTCAGCGGCGTAGATACGATTTTTTTCTGCGGGGGGGGGGGGGGGGTTTAAATATATATATGATACAAATTATTACAAGTTATTAGTTAAACTAAACGTCATATTTATTTTGTTTCAAATTGGTATTAGTTATAAATAGTTGCAATAGTTTTACATTAGACTGTTATAATAATTCATAAAATAAAATCCACTCGACGTCGTTATCGCTGTTTTTGTCGATTTTATAATTGGTTATTATTTCAGTAA
>NW_021773880.1:0-731 GCF_005508785.2 Acyrthosiphon pisum | reverse complement strand
ATATGTATTTTATACATAAAATACATTAAAATGCAATTTTTTCAGCAAAAACTAAATTCAACTAACTATATTACTATTAGTAAAATAAATAACTTATAAATACCAATAATATCATAAAAGATACTGCGATAGGCTGAGGTCTTTACTCAGAATTGTTTTTCGTATACAATGATTTTAATAAAGTAACTAAAATCGTAATTCGTCGTTGAAATATCTAATTTTATCCAAATTTGAAATTAATAATATGTATCTATTAGAAAAACTGTATCAATATAATTTTAAGATTAAAACCTTATTTCAAATTTTCAAACCTTATCTATAGAAGTTGAATTTTTTATGCAAAAATAACTACAAAATAATCTGCTTATTTTCGATATTTTGTACTTAATTTATTTATGAATCTTATTAAATAATTTAATGTCTAATTTATATCTTTTTAAATAGCTTGAAATAAGTCTAAATATTTTTTTAATTTTATACCGCATAAACATTTTTAATATAAACATTAGGTGAACATTTCAAGAACCTACGGTTTTTGTTGAGTTACACCAAAAAACAAAATCGATTTTGCAAAAAAAAAATCTCCCAGCACAATTCTGTGAATTTTTTATTTTAGATTCTGAGTGGAACGATGAATGTATTGATTTTACAATGATGTGTGTTTTTTTTTTATTTTTTTTTTTATTTTTTTTTTATTATTGTGTCTGTGTACACGATAAGTAGTCGAAATA
>NW_021773879.1:0-1878 GCF_005508785.2 Acyrthosiphon pisum | reverse complement strand
TGGACCATAAAAATGGAAAAAAATTTCGGCAAGCGAAAATGTACATAAAAAAAATATACATAATGGTAAAAAAGTCGGGACTAAAATGCAAAATACAAAATTATATGAATAATAACTAAACAGTTTATTTCTAGTGGGTAGCTACAGAACACGATGTTACCACTAACCTCGATGAATAGTCAAATAGACGACAACTGATAACTATCGACTGCAAGAGTGCAACAAATTTCAAGAATAATAAAATAATATTTTATAATACCAAGAATAAGTCAATACATACGTGCTACGGGTAACAGTTTTCATACTTACGTGTTATACAAACGCGCAATACACTGATAGTAGATATACACATCTATTTTTAGAATTCGGTGTAATCGAAGTGTCGACGTCGTCGTCGTCTTATAGTTTTATCTTTTATAGAAATATAATATAAACAAATATATTTTGAAAATAATAAAAATACAATTAAAATACTGACGATGCCAAATTGCCGACAACTTTTACCAAGTGTCAAATTTGCCGACTAAATATTTAAAAATTCTTGAGTGGGGGGGTTAGACACCCCCCACAAAGGACGGCCCTGCACAGCAGTACTCACTTGTATACATTTTTTTTTATATTTCATAGGTGTACTTATACTAAATTTATTGACTTATTAATTTAACCATATTATTATATCAAGTTTAAGTATTTGACGTGTTGTGTTATTCATTAATTTACTTATTCATATATTGTTGTATGTACAAGGTAGGTACTACATTTGCAAGTTTATTTGCGCGTTGCCCCTTATTTATACCTAGGTACATATTTATAATAATATTTGCAACTGCCAACCGACGATAATGACATTTTCAATACGTCAGGACGGCCCTGAAATATTTATACTTAGGGCTAGGAAAATAAAGCATTCAAAACCTACAACAAAGGAATTAAAAAATTGCCAATAATGCTACAAAAACTAAATAAGACTTGAACATTTTTAAGTTTAGCTGAAAAATATTTTTAATATCAAAAAATAATTTATTAAACACATTTTTATATGTTCACACTAAGTAATTCTTAGAACAACTATAAGCACAATTTATAAATATTGAAAAAAATAAATTAAAAACTCTTTTATTAATTGTCGATAAATGTCAACGTATTACGTAACCACTACTCCCAGTGGTTAAAGTGGGAAAAATGTTGAGGGGGGACTAAAGTCACCAAAAATTGAGGAGCGTTCCCGAGTTCTTCCAAAGTCTATATCTAACCAAAATTTTTTAAGAAACCCACTATCCACTAGGTATAATTTGTTTCTTTCATACACCTTTGTAATTTGTTCATAAAAAGTTGATGTTAATAGTATGTAAAACAGTGTTTGTCAAGTTCCTTAAAAATAGGAATTCGTTCCGTTCCTCGTTCTTTTTTAAAAAAAAGGAATTCGTTCCAGGAATCCGTTTCTTTTGGAATTCGTTCCATTGTCGTTCCTTTGGAAAATGAACGAGTTCCTTTTTTAGTTCCAAATAAAATAAAAATTCTTACTTAATCATTAATGTTTTTTTTAGATTCTGAGTGGAACGATGAATGTATTGATTTTACAATGATGTGTGTTTTTTTATTTTTTTTTTTATTTTTTTATTATTTATTTTTTTATTTTTTTATTTTTTTTGTGTCTGTGTACACGATAAGTAGTCGAAATAATGCTACGATTTTCAACTTCAGTATCTTGTTCGATCAGAAAGTGAACGTCGTTGGTGCATTGGGGAGGTCAAAATTTAAATTTCCCAGTGGTTTTCAAAAGCGCCGGGAAAAACAAAGAAAATTAAGAAAAACGGAATTTTACGCAAATCGATTTTCACAAATTGAATTTGGTTTTGTGTACTTTAAAAAAATTAC
>NW_021773878.1:49261-50608 GCF_005508785.2 Acyrthosiphon pisum | reverse complement strand
CCGGCGCTTTGAAAACTATTGAAAATTTTTCACTTTTGACCCCCCCAAAGTACCAACTAGATTCACTTTCCTTTCAGAAGAGGGGCTGAAAGTCAAAAAATCGAAGCACTATTACTGGTAGAAATTTTGTCCCCAGACACAAAAAAAAAAAAAAAAAATAAAAAAATAAAAAAAAACACACATCATTGTAAAATCAATACATTCATCACTCCGTTCAGAATCTAAAATGGAATTACATATATTATGTATACCTTAAACCTAATTTAATTGTATGAATACATTTACTTACCTTTATATAATTTTGTAGAGCATTTATTATAGCTTTCAATACCGTAGGCAACATAGTCGATATAAATGGCTTGGAGACTTTAAACAGGTACATTAAAGAGGAAAACGAATCTCCTGTAGCTAAATATCTTAGCGTTATTAATAACTTAATTTTAGCTGGAACGGCCTCTCTGAAACGAGTGTTTTGTTTTACTATTTCGGGTTCAATTATTTTTAATATTGAGTAAAAATTGGCTCTAGACATTCGCGTAAAATTTCTAAATAAAATATCTTCGTCTAATTGCAAATCATCTATAATTCCGAAATTTCGATTTTTTAAATAATTTTTAACCCACAATGAACGCTTTTTCCTACGTTTTTTATTTGCACTCGCAATAATTAAGTAGGCCGCACTGACACCGAGAAGTAGATTTGAATCCGACATGATTTTACCTAAAATAATGGAAGGTGACTGCTTTGACGTTGCTGGTGTGAACAGAAAAAAGCATGCGTCTGAAGCATTCAATAAAGGCATGCACTTGGTGAAAGTGGAATTGAATGTTGCAACGCATGTTGAATTGAAAATTGAAACGGAAAGTGCACGAGTGTAAACATACCTTTACGCTAGTTGGCGCGCGTCGATGTCGACTCGTGACGTTTCGTTGTTCTTTCGATTGTGTTGTAATTTTTTAATAATGTGTTCTTTTTCCTGTCCGTTATAATAATTAATAAACGAGCTATTGATCGAGATCAAACATTTGTTTATTGATTAGGAGAAGTTAACATATATTTTACTGCATTTTGTCCTTTCGCCCATTCGGTCACGCCCTATTTATATATTTGATTTTGCATTAATATACACGATATAGCAACAGAATCGGTCTGTAGCATGTAGGTAGGTACATGCATATTATAATAAATAAATGTATAAATATTAATAGTCGATACAGTGGTTGGGTCGGGTCTGTTAAATTATATAATATCTAAATTATATATGACCGCTATGCCATAGGTATGAGTTTATATGACATAAATTCAAATTAATAAATAACACTATTTAATTGATCTAATAGGTATTTA
>NW_021773878.1:45200-47461 GCF_005508785.2 Acyrthosiphon pisum | reverse complement strand
TAGTTATGAGTATCATATTATATAAACTATTTAATAAATAGTAAATAATAAATTAGGTAACACTTGAATTTATTATTTATTTTTTATGCTGGATAAGATGGGATGATTCTTTTATACTTGAATTGACAATAGTAGCTAACTACAAGTATACTATGTAAAACTTAATATATATTACAATTTTGATGTGAGGTAATTGGTTGATGTAATGTAATTTGGTAATTATAATTTATAAATACTGCAGCAGATACTATTTAATACAATATTAAAAAAGTAATAGATCCATTAGAATTTGCGGCGGCAATGTAAATTGAATTTTTTTCGCGTTTTTTCCTGTATTTACCTTTCGCTATCACTTCCACCTTAAGACCTGTGACGAAAATGTTAGGATTTCTTTGAAAATTCGAGTTTTACCGCCTTAACGGTTTTCGTTAGACTTAATTTTGAGTTTTCGGTGACAGTAAGGAACATTGTTTGCGATTCGACGCAGTCGGGTCGCATACCTGATTACGTGACTCAGTCTTCGTCAAATATTGTCTGCTATCCGACGAAGTCAGATTGTTTACTCGGATAACTGAGTTGACTGACCTGCTAGACATCCAAAAATATGGTGGCTAAATGATTTGCATGGACGCCCGAAATGTTTTAAATTATTTTTTCACATAACTTTAGACTTCATTTTGATTTTTTGGTGAGAGTAATGAACGCCGTCCGCGATTCGACGCAGTCGGATTGCATACCTGTTGCCGTGACCTGTTCGTCTCAATTAAATAAGGATAACTCTGATAACATACGGTGACTATATAATATGCATGGACTCCCGAAATGTTTTGAATTTTTTTTACACGTAAATTATGACTTAATTTGCGTTTTCGGTGACAGTATGGACTTCGCACGGCCCCGGCGAAGACTTATTCGCGTTCCACGCTAAATTTATATGCCGCTCGCGGCCGCACTTCCACCGTGTCGGGTCCCGGTGCGGTGCGGGGTCGCGGAACGCGGACGTCCCGCGGCTCCGCCTTCGAGTAGGTATCGCTGTATACAGGAATAAATACATGCGTCGGAAGACTCGATTTTTTTCGCAAAATCTCGCATAATCGACGTCTGAGGGCGGCGGAGCCGGTCGTCCGCTGTCCGACGCTCTGAGATCGCCTGCTACGACGCGCAAAGCGGACGTCGAAATCGCGTTCGGAATTCACCGGGACGCCGAAACGGTTTAAGATTCATTGATTTGACTCTAGTTCTCAACTCAGTAGGTAGGCAGGTCGGTTAGGCGTAGGTGCGGATGACCCGGGGGTCGTGGTTTCGATCCGGACGCTGGCGTTCCAATTACTTTGAGTCGGCCGTGTTAAAATGAATTTTTTTTCTGCGTTTTTTTTTCGTTATTTACATTTCGCTATTATCATATTCGCCTTATCATATTTAACGAAAATTGTATGATTTTTTTCTTTAAAAATTCGAGTTTCACCGCCTTTACGTCCGTAAATGTCTCGCATGGCTCCGTCGAAGTCTTATTCGCCTTCCCCGCTAAATTTATAGGCCGCCCGCGGCCGCACTTTCTCCGGGGGGAGTCCCGGGGCGTAGCGGCGTTGCGGAAAGCAGACAGCCGATATCTTCGCCGTCGAGTAGGTATCGCTATATAGAGGCATAAATATATGCGTCGGGACGTTCGATTTTTTTCACGAACATCGCGTTTTCGACGTCCGAGGGCTGCGAAGCACGAGTGTGAAGTTGGGTGACCAAAGCTAGGTGACCAATTTTTTCGTGTGGATAGTGATAAGAGCCCTTGTATGCTCGGTTGCATTACAGTATTTTCTAGGCGCCTACTTTTTATATAGCCGTTTGTATGATCTACTTCCATTTCTAACCACAAGATAGCGGCAAAAGATTCGTCACGAAATATTTTGTTGTCAGGAAAACCCTCATATTATGTTTTTAAGTATTATAAAATGGATCCGCAAAGGCGGCATAGCACTGCACACAACAGCCAGACAATGCGTTACGTATACCCGCGCTTGGTTTTTAATTTTTTTAGCAATGTTCCGGAAAGAGTCGACGGACTTAACATAGATATTCGGAAAGCCAGGAAAATTCTCTACCCGAAAATATAAATTCCAAGAACCACCGGGCTTCTTAAGTAATCGTACTTAGCGCGCGAAAGACCCAGGTGACCAATGAGCGCATTCCGCATAACGTATACCCGCGCTTGTTTTTAATTTTTTTAGCAATGTTCCGGAGGAGTCGACGGACTTAACATAGATATT
>NW_021773878.1:42116-45100 GCF_005508785.2 Acyrthosiphon pisum | reverse complement strand
GGTGTCTAGCAGGTCAGTCACCTCAGTTATCCGAGTAGGCAATCCGACCTGGTCGGATAGCAGACAATGTTTGACGACGACTGGGTCACGTAATCAGGTATGCGATCCGACTGCGTCGAATCGCGGACAATGTTCCTTACTGTCACCGAAAACGCAAAATTAAATCATAAATTACGCGTAAAAAAAATTGAAAATATTTCGGCCTTCGGGAGTCCATGAAAATCATATAGACACCATATTTTTGGGTGTCTGACAGGTCAGTCAACTCAGTTATTCGAGTAGGCAATCCGACATCGTCGGATAGCAGACAATGATTGACGACGACTGAGTCACTGAAAACGCAAAATTAAGTCATAACGAAAACCGTTAAGGTGGTAAAACTCGAATTTTCAAAGAAATCCTAACATTTTCGTCACAGGTCTTAAGGTGGAAGTGATAGCGAAAGGTAAATACAGGAAAAAACGCGAACAAAAAATTCACTTTACATTTCCGCCTCAAATTCTAATAGATCTATTACTTTTTTAATATTGTATTAAATAGTATCTGCTGCAGTACATAATTACCAAATTACATTACCTAAAAATTTTAATATATTAAGTTTTACATAGTATACTTTTGTACGTTAGTTATGTTACTATTGTCAATTCAAGTATAAAAGAATCATCACATACTATCCAGCATAAAAAATAAACAATAAAATATGTAGATATAACAAATTTAAGTGTTACCTTATAGTTTATATCATATGATACTCATAACTAAACATACCTATTATAGTCATATCAGTATACAATTTAATTGCCAGTCTTTATAAAAAATGTATTATTTAGAATCTGTAACAGTATTTTAACCAAATGTGACTCACCTAAAAATAGTAATATAATATAAAGTACATACTACATAGTATATTATATATTTAATATTTAACCACATAATCGAGCGCATAATATTAAATACCTAAATAGTGTTATTTATTAATTTGATTTTATGTTCATTTAAAATCATACCTATGGCATAGCGGTCATATATAATTAATATATAACTTAACTGACCCGACCCAACCACCGTATCGAATCTTAATATTTATACATTTATATTTTATTTATTATAATATGCATGTACCTACCTACAGGCTACAGACCTGTGGCTATATCGTGTATATTTATGCCAAATCAAATATACAAATACGGCGCGACCGAATAAGCGAAAGGACAAAAGGCAGAAAATATAATATAATAACGCAGCTCATCGAGAAAAATTTCGTTATATATGATAGAGGCGGAACTGATGATAGCGAAAGATAAATAACGGAAAAAAAATAAGAAAAAAAAATTCAATTTAACACGGCCCGCGGCCGCCGCAAATTAACGATATTCCCGGCGATCGATATCTAAACCACGACCCCCGGGTCATCGACGGCGAAGTTATCGGCTGTCTGCTTTCCGCAACGCCGCTACGCCCGGGGACTCCCCCCGGAGAAAGTACGGCCTATAAATTTAGCGGGGAAGGCGAATAAGACTTCGACGGAGCCGTGCGAGGTCCGTAAAGGCGGTGAAACTCGAATTTAAAAAAAAAAAAATCAAAAAATTTTCGTTAAATATGATAAGGAGAATATGATAATAGCGAAAGGTAAATAACGAAAAAAAAACGCAGAAAAAAAATTCGATTCGAAAAAAAAAATTCATTTTAACACGGCCGCCGCAAATTAATTGGAACGCCAGCGTCCGGAAAGAAACCACGACCCCCGGGTCATCCGCACCTACGCCTAACCGACCTGCCTACCTACTGAGTTGAAAGCTGTAGTCAAATCAATGAATCTTAAACCGTTTCGGCGTCCCGGTGAATTCCGAACCCGATTTCGACGTCCACTTTGCGCGTCGTAGCAGGCGATCTCAGAGCGTCGGACAGCGGACGACCGGCTCCGCCGCCCTCAGACGTCGATTATGCGAGATTTTGCGAAAAAAATCGAGTCTTCCGACGCATGTATTTATTCCTGTATATACAGCGATACATACTCGACGGCGGAGCCGCGGGACGTCCGCGTTCCGCGACCCCGCACCGCACCGGGACCCGACACGGCGGAAGTGCGGCCGCGAGCGGCCTATAAATTTAGCGTGGAACGCGAATAAGTCTTCGCCGGCGCCGTGCGAAGTCCGTAAGGGCAGTAAACTCGAATTTAAAAAAAAAAAATAAAAAAATTTTCGTTAAATATGAAAATGCAAATAACGAAAAAAAGGCGGAAAAAAAATTCGATCCGAAAAAAAAAAATAAATTTAACACGGCCGCCGCAAATTAATTCGAATCCCGGAGGGGCCGGGATCGAAACCACGACCCCGGGTCATCCGCACCTACGCCTAACCGACCTGCCTACCTACTGAGTTGAGAACAGGTGTCAAATCTCTGACTCTTAAGCCGTTTCGCCGTTCCGGCGAATTACGAACGCGGTTCGCACGTCCGCTTCGGGCGTCGGAGCGGGCGATCAGGCCGCATCGGACGTCATACGACCGGCTTAGCCGCTCTCGGACGTCGAAAACGCGATATTCGCGAAAAAAATCGAACGTCCCGACGCATATATTTATGCCTGTATATAGCGATACCTACTCGACGGCGAAGATATCGGCTGTCTGCTTTCCGCGACGCCGCTACGCCCCGGGACTCCCCCCGGAGAAAGTACGGTCGGGCGCGGCCTATAAATTTAGCGGGGAACGCGAATACGTCTTCGACGGGGAGGTCTGACGTCTCGTTGAGGAGTCGGGGGCGACCTAAGTCGAAAAAGTCGGAAAAATTGTTAAAATCGTGAGTACGCCGCGCTCTCCGCGATCGACTCGTCCGCCGCGGGACTCATCCGGGAGGAAATAAAAAATTATCGACCGACACGCGGGACGGCGGCGCTCGGTTTGCACGTGATCTCGGCCGCGACGGGCCCGACGGGAAAAAAGTACGGCCGCGCGCGGCTTATAAATCTAGCGGGGAAGGCGAATAAG
>NW_021773878.1:38861-40005 GCF_005508785.2 Acyrthosiphon pisum | reverse complement strand
TCGGGAGAAAGTCGATTACCGAACGGACAATCCGCTTGCGGCGGATCGGACGCAGTGGGAGTGTAAGTCACTCGTATGCAAGTAGCTAGTCAGGTAGGCAATCCGACTACGTCGGATCGCAGACCCCCCGGGCGTGTATGTCCGGTTCTCGTATGTGTTTAAATTGGAAATTCGTATTCTGAGTGTGAGAATCTAGCTATCAGTCATTTCGGGTGATAGTCGATTCCCGAACGGTCATACCCCTACAGCGAAAAGTGCTTGAAATGTAATAAGACTTATTTAAGTATACAATTTTATGCTTCGTTAAGTATAATTATTTTTAAGTAAACATACTTTACCCATAAAAGTTTTTAACGAATAAAGTAAGTGGTAACTATTCCAAAATATAAAAATGAATAATAACTGGAACTGTTGTTAAAGCACAGGGCTTTCGGTTACTTAAGTACAAATGTAATAATAATTAAAAAAATAGGAGCGCAGTTTAAAATATGTTTAGTCATAGCAAAAGAATGGTTCTGAAGCAGTGATAAACAGTTATACAAAATTAAACAGTTAAGTCAAATGACAAAAGGGAAAACTAATAAGTGAAATAAAAGTGTTGTGTAGAGAGACATGTACACATATATCAAACTTTTGTTTGTAAGTGAAAGTAAAACAAAATATTAGTTTAAGGCAATCATAAAAAATCAAAACATGTAAGTTTAACGTTTAAAGTCTGACTCTATGTCGAGCAATAATCAATGAATAGGTTAAAATAAATAGGTACATTATCACAGTCCATAAGTAGTAATTAACAGTTACACATTAAATAGTTAAGTAAAAATAAAAGTGTTCTGTTGAGGTATTAGGTATACGTCATGATCCTCAACAAAAATAATAATCAAATGAACAAATGCCTAACTGTTTAGTTATAACAATATTAACAATATTAGTTATTATGTATTATATAGTTATAGTTTGTATATTGGTATGTATGTAACTGACATAACATTCATTGACATAATGCTTCTAATGTTACACTGAAGTAAACATAATCATGAACAATAATGATAGCAATAAAGTAAGTTGTAACTCAGAGTTAGCCAGTGTATTAAAGTAATAATTAAACAAAAAGTAAAGTACATGTCTTTAATTGACATGACTT
>NW_021773878.1:0-680 GCF_005508785.2 Acyrthosiphon pisum | reverse complement strand
TATATAGTATAATATTTAATATTTAGTATTTAGTATTTAGTTATATTTAATATCGAGCCCATGTCTCTAATGTAGATAGTATTAAATACCTATTAGATCAATTAAATAGTGTTATTTATTAATTTGATTTTATGTATGTTCATATTATAAAATCATACCTATAGCATAGCTAATAACTCATAATATTTATACATTTATTTATTATAACATGCATGTACCTACCTACAGGCTACAGACTGTAGTGTTATATCGTGTATATTTATACCAAATCAAATATATAAATACGGCGCGACCGAATGAGCGAAAGGACAAAAGGCAGTAAAATATAAAATAATAAAGCAGCTTATCGAATCAAAAAAAATGACTGTATATAGTAATAACGGCACCGTCAGATCACCAATTTCCGCTGCGGAACTCGACTCATAAATTTGGCGGGGAACGCTAATAAGTCGCGACGGGGCCGTACGAAGTCCGTAGAGGCGGTAATACTCGATTTTGAAAAAAAAAAACGGGGAAAAAAAAATCCAATTCAACACACGGCCGCTGCAAATTAATCCGAATCGCGGCGGCCGGTATTGAAACCACGACACCCGAGACAATCCTACCTACGCCTAACCGACCTGCCTACCTACTGAGTTGAGAAGTGGAGTCAAATCAACGACTCTTAAGCCGTTTCGGCG
>NW_021773877.1:0-1457 GCF_005508785.2 Acyrthosiphon pisum | reverse complement strand
TATCACTTAATAAGTGTTTTAACTGTGAAAACACACGTTCTACGTCGACACTTGTTATCGGGCATTGTTTATAGCAGCTTATAATAGCAGGATCTTCTTTAAAATCTACATCATTTCCATTTATTGAATTGTTGTACAGTTTTAAAATATTGTATCCGGGATTTTTATCTAATACTGATTTGAATTTTTCATATAGTATTTGTCCCTTTTCATTTTCAATTGTTTTAAGTCCATATCTTGCTGTTTCAACTACATTTATTTGATAATTTAAAGTTGAATTTTGTTTTTTCCAGTTTTGTAATTGAATTTGGCAACTCGGACAAATGTGATCGAATAAATGCTAAATCAGATATAATTGATGTAGTACTCAAAATGGATTTTACTTTTTGGACAGATTGGGCGTCATCTTCTATATTAGATACCAATTCTTTAAATTTACTGAAATAGATATAAAAGTCCAATACTTTGTATAAAAACATAATATAGCACCGATAAAAATAATACAAAAATACAAAAATATTTGTACAAAAGTACATTTTTATAAAAAAACCCGAAACGTGCAATTTTGTGCAACATAAAACTTTCTTTAAATTAATCTACATCTCTTGATTTGGATTTGTAGCTTTTTTCTATTGAATTTAGAACACACCATAAAAATATGCAATTGCACGGGAATCCGGTCTTTAGTTATAACTTATACTTCGTATAAGTTCATATAAGTTCATATACATATAAAGGCAGGCTTTATTGTAAGGATCTTTTCCAACTGCACAAATAAAATATATATTACAGTAAAACGTGGGGTACTCCATACTAAATACACTATTTAAATTATATAAAAAACTTTACACGAACAATTTTCAAACTAATTTTATTATGAATTATTGTGTAAACAATTGGTTATTAAGCATAATAATAATAATAATAATATTTTTAACCATTTATGGATGAAAATTATTTTTTTAAATTGTCTGTTTTTGGAATGCTTTTCCGCTTTATTATTTTCAATATCTTGTAAATCCCTTTTTAGACCTTGAGTTTGAGATGCTTCTGCGAACACTCCTTTGAACAAACTTTGTTCGCGTGCTTTAGGAGTATCGTTTACTCGGCGACATGTCTCATTAGTCCACGATAAAACTGCATCTCTTGGGTCCCATAAGGATAAAGGTGGTATGTTGAAATGAACAAATAAATATTCATTCTCCAACTCAACAAACAAATTTTGCCTATCAGCAGATTTTAAAATGTTACTTGTGCTGATGACACGCTCTTCATATGCACTATGTAGGTAGTTTAGCAGCGAGAATTCGAGAAAAAATAGTTAATAAGGTGATAAATGATCCTGATTTAGAAAGATGTTCAACAAAAGAGGCCATAGACATTTTACGTAGTTGTCAATGTTGCTAACTTCTTGAATTTCTTCATATTCGAATACAAAATTTGATAAGTCTAATCCG
>NW_021773876.1:0-1086 GCF_005508785.2 Acyrthosiphon pisum | reverse complement strand
ATAAGTATTTTTACAAACATAAAACGGAATATTATCTACTTGAGAGATACTTACCGCTGTACATTGGACACTTATTGATTTTTGTCTTGTTTTCCGTGGATCGACAAGTGAACGTATTATGTGTCCAATTGAGTCTTCCAACCGGTTTACTAACGAGCCGTTTGCCTTTGCCGAGTTCTGACAACGACTTGGCAACGAATCCCCATTCAAAGGGAAACTGGTGATCGCGGTCTCGTATAAGGATATGATATGTTTTTTGTACGTCTGGATCGTCAATGACGTTGCGTTGTATGCCAATCGTCTATGAAAAAAAATTAATGAAATACATTAATTAATATTAAAATATTGGCAATAATTGGTACCGGTTCATCGACAATCATGGACACAGAGCTTTCCGGCGTAAGGTGTGTTGAAATAATGTCTATAGGATCTAATACACTGGTTATATCACACATACTGTTTACAGAACTTTCGGGTGTAATGTGTGATGATATATGGTCTGTAGGATCTACTACCCCAGGTATGTTCCATTTACCATTCACGAGGTATACGTTGGCCAAGCATACACATTCTACAAAAATAACGATACAATTAACAAATATATTTTATAAACAATCCGACCCCTTTATAATAGTTAGATAGCACTTCCATCGAGTAGTTAATACGACTTAACACTAAAGGGCACGGTTGTGTGGGAGACGCAGGATTTTTTGGAAAATCGATATCTGAAAAAGAAAACATTTTAATAGTTTTTGTATATAAGACACGAAGCTGCTTGAGATAACTAGTTATTGTCGTAGAGGTCAAATGTTATCGGAAAGAGTTAATCGCTCAGGTACACAGTGTATTGAGGTTGGTTTGGATTGTAATGATTTTGATATTCAATAGGGTTAACTCACTTATCCAGGTATTGAATGACTAGTTGATCTTCCTGAAGCATATCTGACCAATGTTGCGGTGGTTTTTCGGCTTTTTCAATAGCTGATGAAACGTACTTGAAGACCCGACTTATGATGGCGACATAGTTCAGTACGGCCCTTTCCTGATTTGGGTGGCTTTGTTTTAACAGATCACGATACAAAATGA
>NW_021773875.1:0-854 GCF_005508785.2 Acyrthosiphon pisum | reverse complement strand
TGCAAGTTTCGGCAGATTTTACCGTCCACCGAGTCGTGGGTAAACGATGACACCTGTCACTGCAGAAGTCGCCGAGGCCGAGGCGCCGTCAGACATCTCGTCGTCATGTTTGCCAAACGATCGGCCGGCCGAAGACGACGTGCCGCAGTCAAGGCCTACGTATAACACGGCAGCAGTGCAGCTTGCCGGTGACGAATTAGAAAACCGTTCGGTGATGCCATCTGTCCACCGGGCAAACGGTGATCAGGATATGGCGGCAATCCGCGGCGACTGCAGTGGTGAGGTCACGAACCCGACGGTAACCGCCGGAATTCCCAAACGCCGCTCTTTGTGGAGCCGGACGAAGAAATTCGTCCGGCGAATGTTTTGTTGCGGCGCTATATCGGCATAGACCGCAATGTATATATATTATGTATATAGTGTATGTGCGTGTTTATGCCGAGTTTTCTCCACATTTTTGTGTTCGGTCGAACTCGTATATAATTTATAAATATTTAATGTATAATGTATAATTTATTAATGTATAAATGTATAAATATGTATAATGTATAATGTATAACCAAATAATCTATATTTTGTAAATTTACACGAATAAACGTTTATGTTCTATTATTTATTTGGTATTTATTTTATATTATTATTAATAAACGCATCAACACGCTGGTGTAAACTTAACTTGTGGATATGTTTTCTAGCCGTCTAGGTACGAGGTACATACGCCCTACATTGTACAGGTATACTCAGTGCCATATTTATATGTAAGGACAAATAAGACAATTGCACTGGGCTTACTCAAAAGAAGGGCCCACCGATTTCAAATTTTACTTAAAAACATTTACTTTGATATACAAGTG
>NW_021773874.1:0-1006 GCF_005508785.2 Acyrthosiphon pisum | reverse complement strand
ACCTATAGATTATAATTATTGTTTATTTTTAATAATATAAAAAATAAAAAAACAATAAACAATACGCCTTAATAAATATTACAATATACAATCAACTTTTTGTTTTTTATTGTATACATCACTCTGAGCAATTTCATCAATAATTAATTATCGCCGTTGAAAAATAATCATATTTTAATTTAAACTTACATTCAAATTTAATTTCAATCAGCAGTTGTAAACTTTTATCGATTAAAATTTAATTAACGTTTTAATAGGCCTCATTGAACTAAATGATGGATGAGTAAATAATAATAACCTTCTCAAGTCAATATGTTCGAAATCCACATAGGTATATTATATTGAGTGTTAAATTAGACAATCAATATAATTCACTATTTTTAGTATAAAGTATGTTACTATTCCCGTATATTAGATTCTGAGTGGAACGATGAATGTATTGATTTTACAATGATGTGTGTTTTTTTTTTTTATTTATTTTTTTTTTGTGTGTCTATCATCACTTTTTAGGACAGTAAAAGTGCTTGGATTTTCTTCAACAGTACTTTTTCTGATAGGAAAGTGAATCTAGTTGGTGCTTTGGGGAGTCAAAAGTAAAATTTTTCCAATAGTTTTCAAAAGCGCCGTGAAATATAAAAGAAAAATTAAGGAAAAACGGGAATTTTTACGCAAAATCTGTTTTTGAGAAAATTGATTTTGGTTTTTTGTGTAACTTTAAAACAAATGACTGTAGATACATGAAATTTTCACTGGTTGTTTATATTTCCATTTTCTATACATGATAAAATTTTCAAAATATTTTGATTTGTTTTGAGCTGTTTACGGACAATTTCAGTTTCCAATTTAATTAGTTTTTTTTTCTATGAATGTCAATAAAACATTATTTGTTGAGTAAAAATACTTGAAAATTTAATTCAAGGCTCCTACTATATTGTTACAATGAGATTTGAAAAATATTAAAAATCCTTAGTCGCAGTTTTTTTTTATTAGCATTTAAAGTTCAAAA
>NW_021773873.1:0-1605 GCF_005508785.2 Acyrthosiphon pisum | reverse complement strand
AAAAACGAATAACTGTAGATACATGAAAATTTTACTGAATGTTTATATTAGCATTTCCTATACACCATACAATTTTGAAAATATTTTGACTCTTTTTGAGCTGTTTACGGACATTTTCAGTTTTCAATTTTTTTAGTATTTTTTTCTATAAATATCAATAAAGTTTTATCTGTTGGGCCAAAATGTGTAAAAAGTTAATACAATGTTCCTGATATATTATTACAACAGCAGTTGAAAAATATTAAAAATATATTGGCACAATTTTTTTTTATAAGCATTTAAAGATCAAATTTTGACAAAATTTATCAAATTTAAAATTGAATAATTATTTCATTGTTAAAAATCTATAAAATGTTCAACTTTTATACCTAAGGATTGAACATTTAAAACAAGATTCCACGTAAGTAATTAATTCTGTTACCAAAAAATCTAAAAAATACATTTACACAGTTTATTTTTATAGTCATTTTAAGTACAAATTTGGACGAAATTACATATTAAAAACCTAGAATAACTATTTTAGTTATTTTGTTGTGATTGTATAATATTATTCTTGGGTATACTTGAAACTTTTAAAGTATACTATTATATATAGAATTTATTATAGGTACCTATTATAAGTCATTTTTTTTAAATACTATAGACTATAATATAATATTATGTCTTATACCTTGACTGACATATCGTCTCCGCTCAGAATCGTTTTTCTTTTACAATGATATTATATCATTGAATTCAAATTTAATACTATCCATTATACAGTGACCCACTTGTAACCTACTGTACAGCAGAGCAAAATCCACTTACCCACCTTTTTTTTTTAGATAAAAATTAAATATTTTGTTAAGAATGTAATTACTTTTTATAGTGCACATTAGCTGTAGTTGTTTAGGTAATTACGCATTTCAGCATTTGTGTCAGCTAAATTATTAAATAAAGACATTTTTATTTGTTTATTTATAACTAATGTATATAGATAGAGAGTTTCTACGAATTGAACAAAACATAATTAATTAGGTAGTTAGATATAACTATACAGTTGTAACTTATAAGTTATGATGTATACGTAGATATACTATATATATAGGTAGTTATGTTTAAACATTAAACATGATAAAATTAAAACCAAACGTATTATTTTTCAATTCAATTAGAATGGTGCTATATTAGATTCTAATGAAGTCATTATGTAATTAGAAAATTGACTAATTGCTATAATTTGTTGAGTTAGAATGTTTTAAAAAAATAACCGTTTAACTAGTTAATGCCCAACTTTGGTTTTTGGACATATTTTTGTGTAAAAAAATCATCATCAGGTATATTGTAATGAATTATCATTAATGTTTGTAAAAGGTAAACACTCTAGTTCTCGACTTTACCGAGGCCGTTCTATTCATAAATTCGACTGTACGACGAAGGCGTGGCAAATCAACCGACCATTGTTTGCTTGAGTTGAATAATGTAACTGTTGCGACAAAAGAATGCGCGCAAATGACAAGAGAGATCCAGTTCAAGTGCCAGTTTTAACCTTATGCCTTATTCGATCATTGGGTTTATGATCGTAGTTTTAAAAGCAATAGTATAATAATTGTGCAATTAAAGCAT
>NW_021773872.1:0-894 GCF_005508785.2 Acyrthosiphon pisum | reverse complement strand
TAATGGACAGTATTAAATTTGAATTCAATGATATAATATCACTGTATAAGAAAAAACGATCTGAGCGGAGACGGTATATCAGTCTATGTATTAGACATATATATACTTATCTATGGTATTAAAAAAAAAATTGACCTATAATAGATACCTATAATAAATTCCAAATTAATCATATCATAATATCTATTAGGTACTTATAAGTTATAACGCGTTATACATCAACAAAAAACCGTGGTAATATCATAGATATATAATAGTATACTTTAGAAGTTTCAAGTATACCCAAGAATAATATTATACAATCACAACAAAATAACTAAAATAGTTATTCTAGGTTTTTAATATGTAATTTCGTCCAAATTTGTAATTAAAAAAACTATAAAAATAAACTGTGTGAATGTATTTTTTAGATTTTTTGGTAACAGAATTAATTACTTACGTGGAACTTGTTTTAAATTTTCAATTCTTAGATAAAAAAGTTGAATATTTTATAAATTTTTAACTACAAAATAATTTTTCAAATTAAAATTTGATGAATTTTGTCAAAATTTGATCTTTAAATGCTTATAAAAAAAAATTGTGCCTATGTATTTTTAATATTTTTCAACTGCTATTGTAACAATATATCAGGAGCTTTGTATTAAATTTATACACTTTTTGGCCCAACAGATAAAACTTTATTGATATTTATAGAAAAAAAAACTAAAAAAATTTAAAACTGAAAATGTCCGTAAATAGCTCAAAAAGAGTCAAAATATTTTCAAAATTGTATGGTGTATAGGAAATGCTAATATAAACATTCAGTAAAATTTTCATGTATCTGCAGTTATTCGTTTTTGAATTAGAACAAAATAAGGAAATCGCTACATGAGAAATCGAGTGAATATCCAATGT
>NW_021773871.1:0-1053 GCF_005508785.2 Acyrthosiphon pisum | reverse complement strand
TCACAGTTTTTTTTTATTAGCATTTAAAGTTCAAAAATTGACAAAATATGTAAAAATCACGAAAATTAGCAAAATTATTTTGAGTTAATAATTCGTAAAAATTTTTTCTTTATAGAACTAAGATTTTAAAATGTAATACAAGATTCTTTATAGGTTAATCTACCTTTATCAACAAAAAAAATGTCTATAAGAAACTCAAATTAAATTTTTATGAGCGTTGGAAATTCATATTTTTACAACATTTGATATTCACTCGATTTCTTACGTAACGATTTTCTTATTTTCTTATAATTAAAAAACGAATGACTGTAGATACTTGAAAATTTCACTGAATGTTTATATTAGAATTGTCTATACACGATAAAAATTTGAAAATAACTTGACTCTTTTTGAGTTGACATTGTCATTTTTCAATTCTTTTAATTTTTTTTTCTATAAATATCAATAAAATTGTATTTGTTAGGTAAAAATGCGTGAAAATTTAATGCAAGGCTCCTGATATATTGTTATTTGTTACAATAGCAATTGTAAAATATTAAAAATACATAGGCACAATTTTTTTTTTATAAGCATTTAAATATCAAATTTTGACAAAAATTATAAAATTTTAATTTGAAAAATTATTTTGTAGTTAAAAATTTATCAAATGTTCAATTTTTGTATCTAAGAATTGAAAATTTAAAACAAGATTCCACGTAAGTAATTAATTCTGTTACCAAAAAATCTAAAAAATACATTTACGCAGTTTATTTTTATAGTCATTTTAAGTACAAATTTGGACGAAATTACATATTAAAAACCTAGGATAACTATTTTAGTTATTTTGTTGTGATTGTATAATATTATTCGTGGGTACTTGAAACTTCTAAAGTATACTATTATATATCTATGATTTTACCACGGTTTTTTGTTGATGTATAACGCGTTATAACTTATATGTACCTAATAGATATTATGATATGATTAATTTGGAATTTATTATAGGTACCTATTATAGGTCAATTTTTTTTTAATACCATAGATAAGTATATATATGTCTAATACATAGACTGA
>NW_021773870.1:0-701 GCF_005508785.2 Acyrthosiphon pisum | reverse complement strand
CAGGAAAATCCAATGATGACCTTGATCTAGCTGTAAACAATCTCACAAACTCATTCAATCTGCGGCTTGGTCATCCACAGTCACAACTCTTAACCCTTCCAAAATTCCTACCCTCCCAGTACACATTCGTGAAATCATTGTTTAAAAACGTAGATCAAGGGCTCTTTACCAACGAACCCGCCTGCCTTCACATAAGCAAAAATACAACAAACTTGCCAACCATCTAAAAAAATTGTTAGCTAAACTCAAATCAAAATCTATTGAAAGTTTCCTAACAAATCTCTCTCCAAATGATGGTAGTCTTTGGAGAGCAACAAAAAATATATGCAAAACCAAAACTCCAAATGTTCCAATTAAAAAAAACGATGGCAGTTTTACTATATCTGACACAGACAAAGCTGAACTGTTTAAACTCCATCTGTCTTATATTTTCAAGCCGCATCCTGATATATTCTCTCCTATTAACATCAATTTGGTGGAAGAGTTTCTAGATTCCCCACTACCAGTAGCTCGCCCTGTCAAATACTTTACACCGAATGAAGTTAAATATGTCATTGATAAATACCCTCTCAAAAAATCCCCCGGGTTCGATCAAATCACTGCTGAAGTTGCCAGATGCCTACCAAAAAAAGCAATTATCCTCCTCACACATTTATTTAACTCCGTTCTCAGACTCTCATATTTTCCTTCTCTCTGGAAAT
>NW_021773869.1:0-2452 GCF_005508785.2 Acyrthosiphon pisum | reverse complement strand
TATTAGCGTTTTCTATACATGATTTTCAAAATATTTTGATTTGTTTTGAACTGCTTAGATATTTTAAGTTTCTAATTATATTAGTTTTTTTTTTCTATGAATGTCAATAAAACATTATTTGTTGAGTAAAAATACTTGAAATTTTAATACATGACTCCTACTATATTGTTACAATGACATTTGAAAAATATTAAAAACCCTTTAGTCACAGTTTGTTTTTATTAAAACATTTTCTTTTTAAATCTAAGATTTGAAAATGTATTACAAGATTTCACATAATATTGTCTACCTTTATCAAAAAAAAAAATGTCTACAAGAAAGTCAAATTAAATTTTTATGAGCGTTTGAAATTCATATTTTTACAACATTTGATATTCGCTCGATTTCTCATGTGACGATTTTCTTATTTTATTATAATTAAAAAACAAATGACTGTAGATACTCAAAAATTTCACTGAGTGTTTATATTAGCATTTTCTATATACGATATAAATTTTAAAATAATTTGACTCTTTTTGAGCTGTTTAAGGATATGGTCAGTTTTCAATTTTTTTTAGTTTCTTTTTCTTTAAATATCAATAAAGTTTTATCTATTGGGCCTAAAAGTGTAAAAATATAATACAAGGCTCTTGATAAATTGTTACAATAGCAGTTGAAAAATATTAAAAATACATAGGCACAATTTTTTTTATGAGCAATTAAAGATCGAATTTTGACAAACTTCATCAAATGTAAAATTGAATAATTATTTTGTAGTTAAAAATTCATAAAATGTTCAACTTTTATATCTAAGGATTGAAAATTTAAAACAAGATTTCACGTAAGTAGTTAATTCTGTTACCAAAAAATCTAAAAAATACATAAGCACAGTTTATTTTTATAGTCATTTTAAGTTCAAATTTGGACTAAATTACATATTAAAAACCTAGAATAACTATTTTAGTTATTTTGTTGTGATTGTATAATATTATTCGCGGGTATACTTGAAACTTCTAAAGTATACTATTATATATCTATGATAGTATCACGGTTTGTTGTTGATGTATAACGTGTTATAAGTACCTAATAGATATTGTGATATGATTAATTTGGAATTTATTATAGGTACCTATTAAAGGTAAATTTTTTTTTTAATACCATAGAGTCTGTACCACAGGTTGAGAACCGCTGCCATAGACTATATAATATTATGTCTTATACCTATACTGAAATACCGTCTACGCTCAGAATCGTTTTTCTTATACAATGATATTATATCGTTGAATTCAAATTTAATATCATCCATTATACAGTGACCCACCTGTAATCTACTGTACAGCAGAGCGACATCCACTTACCCACCTTTTTTATATTTAAGGGGTCGTACGTACGTCAGACCCAGCAGCGTCGGCCACCGCTCCTTATCGTTGACCAGATTTGTTTAAACTTTGATTTTAACTTTAAAACAAACAATTTGTAATTTTATTTTTACAATAAGCGCATATTATGCTGAAATATTTTTAAAATATGAGACGCGTGAAAAAAGTAGCCACCTAATGGCGACAATTTACATGTGGATTTGTATAATTTTGATTAGGATTTAACTATGGTCAATCATAATGTCCATATGTATAGTCAATTTATGAGTCACCTAATGCATACGGACATTAATCACAAAAGTGGTAGGTACATAATAATGAAATAATTAATAAACTATACCGAATTTGGTTGCATATGATAATATTACATTGTATAAATATGTATTAGCTCAATAGTTAAACGTGCTAAAAATCTTTAGCGATAAGTTAATAAATTGGGAGTAGTGTCGATGGCTACGTCATCTAGTACACAAAAATTAATATCAACTTATTTACTTAATGTATTATTAATGTATACAGACTGTAAATATATTTTATAAATAAAAAAAAACAAACTATAACTCTCTGACTTTTGTTGTTTATTATATCAATAATTTAATACGAATGATAAGGTATCAAACAAAATAACACATATTATGTACCTTTAAGACCATTAACCAACTCTATATTATAATAATTTATTATGAATATTATTATATGTATACTTATATAATATAACGCACGGCAGGTGAAGAACTTTTCCAATACAATATGCTTTAATTTCGTATTAAAAATAATATATAATATAAAAATATAATGTTTTAAGCAGCGTATGAATAATGTAATAATTTCAAAATGTTATTAATTTTAATCGCATATAGGTAGTAGCTAGTATAATAATATATAATATTATAGCGTTTATTATTATTATTATTATTATATTAGGACAGTGGGCAGCAAAAATAATTTTTTTAATACGACATATATTATGGAATATTTACCGTATATTATATTATATTTTTATACATATACCTACTTAACGTGTGCGACTCAAAAGAATTAGTGTGAATGAGTGTAAATGATTAAAAGTATATTTCGAATTTTATGTTTATTCC
>NW_021773868.1:0-868 GCF_005508785.2 Acyrthosiphon pisum | reverse complement strand
AAAAGTGATTCCAATTTTTCATTTACTATTTCTATTATTTATTATAATAGAAATATATTTTTTTTAACATCGAATTATTAAAACATACATCAAAGCGTCTGACATATTTATTATTATTTATGTTTTTTATTTCTCTCTAGTTTTTCTATTCGTTTTACTTTTTTTAATTGTTCATAAAGTGTTTTGTTATGCATACATTTTATAATATTTACGAAACAACATTTATTTATTACATGGTTTTGTAGTCTTTCTAATTGATTATGTTTTAGATTCTGAGTGGAACGATGAATGTATTGATTTTACAATGATGTGTGTTTTTTTTTTTATTTTTTTTTTTTTTTTGTGTCTGTCATCAACTTTTAGGATAGTAAAAGTGCTTGGATTTTCTTCAACAGTACCTTTTCTGATAGGAAAGTGAATCTAGTTGGTACTTTGGGGGGTCAAAAGTAATATTTTTCCAATAGTTTTCAAAAGCGCCGTGAAAAACAAAAGAAAAATTAAGGAAAAACGGGAATTTTTACGCAAAATCTGTTTTCGAGAAAATTGATTTTGGTTTTTGGTGTAACTTTAAAACGAATGACTGTAGATACACGAAATTTTCACTGGTTGTTTATATTTCCATTTTCTATACATGATAAAATTTAAAAAATATTTTATTTGTTTTGAGCTGTTTACGGACAATTTCAGTTTCCAATTTAATTAGTTTTTTTTTCTATGAATGTCAATTAAACATTATTTGTTGAGTAAAAATACTTGAAAATTTAATACAAGGCTCCTACTATATTGTTACAATGACATTTGAAAAATATTAAAAATCCTTAGTCACAGTTTTTTTTTTATTAGCATTTAAAGTTTAAAAAGTGGGAAA
>NW_021773867.1:2389-4094 GCF_005508785.2 Acyrthosiphon pisum | reverse complement strand
TGGGAGAAAATATAAGATAATAAATTAAGATACAATTCTAAAATTATTATAAAAATAATATCAGTGTTCGATCACCCATACTCTGTAGTATTCTTGACTTATAAACGATGCAGTTTTTAATTCATACTATGTTTTGATTTTATTATTTTCATAACACTATTATTATTATTATTATTATTAAACAGATTTATGAAATGTGACTATTTTATGAACTATGAAAGAACATTTGATATGTTATATTTTGAATTATTATGATTATTTAAATAAATATTTTTGTATAATATTATAATATAGTTTAAAATGGAAAATGGCAACGTTGTAGAGTTTTTTATGCTTAATCGTGTAGGTTTTCTTTTGTATTCCGATTCTCTTTGATACACCGACAATTTGGCTCAATCGTATCGCAAAAATGGTGTTTTATGCTCAATCGTGTCTCAGCCGTTGTGTGATGTGTTCTCACTTATAGCCGTTCGTCATCGGGTCAGCAATCCACCGCAGGTGGATTCTCTACCTGATTTGCTGTTGCACATTGGCTGCGATCCAACTAACTCGGATTGCCTACCTAGGTGGCTAACTTAAAAGTTAATCGATTTTGACTTGAGATGACTGATTATAGCTAGACACTTCAACACCGTTTTAAACATTACACATTTTACACAAAAAAGAGCACTGGACACGCGACGGCACATACCACTCTATCCGCTGTATAGGTGGATTGCTCATTTGGTTTCGTGCAGGTTTTTGCATTTTTTTCACGTTTTTTTTTCACATAAATATATATTATACACTACAGTTATATGTTTTTATGTATTTTATTGGTTAATATATTATGTATCTATATGTTATTTATTTTATTAGGAATTATAATTGCACATTTCCTAAAATATTCATTGTATATAATTATATAAATACATATTATATTTGTTTGTATTTCTCCTAAATTATTTCGTATGTTGTGTGATAGGGTTTTCACTTATAGCCGTTCGTCATCGGGTCTGCAATCCACCGCAGGTGGATTGTCTACTTGATTTGCTGTTGCATATTGTCTGCGATCCGACGGAGTCGGATTCCTTACCTAAGTGGCTAACTTGAAAGTTAGGTAATCGATTTTGACTTGCTAGGTACTCCAACACGGTTTTCGACTTTACACTTTTTACATTAGAAAAATCACCGGACATGTGACGGCACATATCACTCTATCCGCCGCAGGTGGATTGCTTATTTTTGTTTTGTCTTAGACGGGTGATGACTGACTTGCTAGACACTCTAATAACATGCGGGTTTTCGAATTTAAACTTTTTTTCACATACAAAAAAGCACCGGACATACGCTGGGGGATAGTATCATTGAATTGTCGATTTTCATGGGCCATGGGAGATTTCTAGACATTGAAACTCGACTTTTAAACTTTCCCGTCTATGAAACGAGACCACCATAGAACCAGGCCTTATCACAAATTCTTATCACAAAATCTCTTTCTTTATATGTGTGGCATTTATAATTCGACTGTGTCACTCTAAACGTTCTCTATCTAAATGTTTCACATACGTATACGTATGGCACTATGGCCACTCCGTGTATCTATCGCATTTATATTCTATGGCAATTGCCAAAGTCGTCGCAGAAGACACTGTCGATTAAAAATTCTAAAATTTTCAAAAGTATTTAGCAAAGCAGACATTAAAATCAAACATACTGCCGTTCC
>NW_021773867.1:0-799 GCF_005508785.2 Acyrthosiphon pisum | reverse complement strand
GTTGTTATATTTCCATTTTCTATACACGATATCATTTTCAAAATATTTTGATTTATTTTGAACTGTTTAGAGACATTTTCATCTTCCATTTTTTTTTAGTTTTTTTTCTAAAAATATCAATAAAATTTTATTTGTTGATTAAAAAAGCTTGAAAATTTAATAGAAGGCTCCAAGTATATTGTTTCAAAGGCAGATGAAAAATATTAAAAATCCTTAGTCACAGTTTTTTTTTATAAGCATTTAAAGTTCAAAAATTTACAAAATATGGAAAAATCACGAAAATTAGCAAATTATTTTGAGTTAAGAATTCGTAAAATTTTTCTTTTTAAATTTAAGATTTTAAAATGTAATACAAGATTCCTTATAAGATTATTTACCTTTATCAAACAAAAAATATCTATAAGAAAGTCAAATTAAATTTTTATGATCGTTTGAAATTCAAATTTTTACAACATTGGATATTCACTCGATTTCTCATGTAGCGATTTACTTATTTTGTTGTAATTCAAAAATGAATAACTGTAGATACATGAAAATTTTACTGAATGTTTATATTAGCATTTCCTATACACCATACAATTTTGAAAATATTTTAACTTTTTTTGAGCTGTTTACGGACATTTTCGGTTTTGAATGTTTTTAGTTTTTTTTTTTCTATAAATATCAATAAAGTTTTATCTGTTGGGCCAAAAAGTGTAAAAATTTAATACAAAGCTCTTGATATATTGTTACAATATCAGTTGAAAAATATAAAAAATACATAAGCACAATTTTTTTTTATAAGCATTTAAAGATCGAA
>NW_021773866.1:0-985 GCF_005508785.2 Acyrthosiphon pisum | reverse complement strand
AATTTTATTGATATTTTAGAAAAAAAACTAAAAAAAAATGAAACCTGACAATGTCCGTAAAGAGCTCAAAATAAGTCAAAATATTTTGAAAATTTTATCGTGTATAGAAAATGGAAATGTAAACATTCAGTCAAAATTTCATGCATCCACGGTCATTTTTTTTAAAGTTACACCAAAAACCAAAATCGATTTTCTCGAAAACAGATTTTGCGTAAAAATTCCCGTTTTTCCTTAATTTTTCTTTTGTTTTTCCCGGCGCTTTTGAAAACTACTGGGAAATTTAAATTTTGACCTTCCCAATGCACCAACGATATTCACTTTCTGATCGAACAAGATACTGAAGTTGAAAATCGTAGCATTATTTCGACTACTTATCGTGTACACAGACACAAAAAAAATAAAAAAATAAAAAAAAAAATAAAAAAATAAAAAAATAAAAAAACACACATCATTGTAAAATCAATACATTCATCGTTCCACTCAGAATCTAAAATAAGTGTACATTTTGAATACATTTTATAACTCAAGTTCCACCGAACCGATTTCGAAAAAATTTCAGGGCATATTAAGATTGATATGTAGATGGTTTCTGTGAAGTTTTTACGCTGTGCGATAAGTAATTCCGGAGTTATGGCTTCTTAAGTGCACACCTGGCGGCATGGCTAAAAACAACAAGTTAAGTTGTGGATTAAAATAATAATAGTATATATTGTATATTGCTTGCTATTGGTTACGGGCACCTTTGTTGATTTGTAATATTATTTTT
Organism: Acyrthosiphon pisum; assembly: GCF_005508785.2. NCBI lineage: Eukaryota > Metazoa > Arthropoda > Insecta > Hemiptera > Aphididae > Acyrthosiphon > Acyrthosiphon pisum. The sequence continues at coordinate 219 of NW_021773866.1, read as the reverse complement.
TGTCAATATATAGCCCCGTCCAGACCAAAGAAAAATTTGTCGGAAACACGTGTTTCCAACATTGTCATCGACAATGTTTCTGATTTCCCGTCATAAGCGGTTACATAAATATTTGGCGACGACAATGTCAGAAACATATGTTTCCTACAAATGTTTCTTGGTCTGGACCGGGCTTATTATATATATCTTCTGACTATATAAATGTGAAATGAAAATCTT
>NW_021773865.1:0-844 GCF_005508785.2 Acyrthosiphon pisum | reverse complement strand
CATATATTACATTTCAAATCTTAGATTAAAAAAGAAAATTTTTACGGATTCTTAACTCAAAATAATTTGCTAATTTTCGTGATTTTTACATATTTGTCAATTTTGAGCTTTAAATGCTAATAAAAAAAACTGTGACTATGGATTTTTAATTTTTTTCATCTGCCTTTGAAACAATATAATAGGAACTTCTATAAAATTGTCAAGCTTTTTTAACCAACAAATAAAATTTTATTGATATTTATAAAAAAAAAACTAAAAAAATGGAAAATGAACATGTCCGTAAATAGCTCAAAATAAATCTAAATATTTGAAAAATGTTATGGTGTATAGAAAATGCAAACATAAACGTTCAGTCAAAATTTTATGCACCTACGGTCATTTGTTTTAGAGTTGTACCAAAAACCAAAATCGATTTTCTCGAAAACAGATTTTGCGTAAAAATTCCCGTTTTTCCTTAATTTTTCTTTTGTTTTTCACGTTGCTCTTGAAATCTACTGTGAAATTTTTACTTTTGACCTCCCTAAGTACCAACTAGATTCACTTACCTATCAGAAAAGGTACTGTTGAAGAAAATCCAAGCACTTTTACTGTCCTAAAAAGTGATGACAGACAAAAAAATAAAAAAAAACACACATCATTGTAAAATCAATACATTCATCGTTCCACTCATAATCTAAAATTATAAGGGTAAATTTACAAGTAAATAGTAAAAATAGTAAAATAGAATCTAAGGTTAAACAACAAAATTTTTTAGAGACATCTTTTTTATTAGTAAATACAATTGTCATTACTATTGTTATATTCTTACAAATTTAGTTCTTTCTGATAATAACTATAAATAACT
>NW_021773864.1:0-998 GCF_005508785.2 Acyrthosiphon pisum | reverse complement strand
TTCCAGTTACAGCCAAAATATGTACCTTGTATATTTTGTGTTGCATATTCAGTAATAAGAAATTTAAGCTGTTTTGAACAATTGATATTATGTGTCTTACCTATCGTATAAAAAAAAACCAAATTTAACCATTCCTAAATAAGTCAGTCTTCTTCCCAGAGGTTTAATCTACACACAAACATTCATACCAAGCTGAACCCGTGCACTCCGTTGTCCGTAAAAAATTGCAACTTAAAAAATTATGATTGTTCAACTGTTTTTGGGTGTAACTTGCTGCAATGTTCAATAACTTGATTTGGTGCTAACTTGTACCTGATCTACCCAAATAACCAATGGAAACCAATAATAAATAAATATTAATTTATACTGTAGACTGTAGCCAATGGCAACTATTTAAAAAATAAATAAAAATAAAATTTCCAATTTCCATCGTGAACCTCAAGATCCCTGTTTGAGCACCTCTTTAAAATGCAAATTTTGAAAAATCCTTTCTTAGTGCGCCTATACATAGTAATAAGAACATTTACTGAAAATTTCATATCCATAGCTTCAGCAGTTCCGGCTAAGCGATGATGAATCACCCAGGACAAGTCTTTTTATATATAAAGATTGTTTGTTAAAATTATTTTTTTAAATAAAACGTGTTGTTTCGTATCTATTTGTTTTAGATTCTGAGCGGGGCGACGAAGGTATTGATTTTACAATGATGTGTGAGTGTGTTTTTATTTTTTTTTTATCTTAAGAAACTTTTACTTGTAAAAAAAAAAGCTTGGATTTGAGGGTGGTTTCTAGTACAAAATTGGATCTAGTTGGTACTTTGGGTTATTTGGTGTTCTTTGGTACTAACTAGATAAAAGTTTTTGATAAAATCGATTTTGATTTTTTTTTTATGTAACTCTAAAGCCATAAAAGTAACTAATATAATATAACCTAACCTGTAGGCTGTAAGCATAGGTAACCTTAATAATTATTATTACTATTATTATTAGTAGTATCAT
>NW_021773863.1:0-818 GCF_005508785.2 Acyrthosiphon pisum | reverse complement strand
AAAAATGTTATGAGCCTGGTTTTTAACGATTTTCTCCAGTATTGTTCTCCTCAAACTTAAATGTTGACTCCTTCAGTATTACAAAGCTAGACTGTTACCCAATATTTATAAAGGAAATTGTTAAATATATTTGCAATATTTAGAGGCTCATTTTTGACATAAAGAGTGTTATAATCTAATTTGATAACTTTAACATCATCATTCTTATTATTTTTCTTATCTAGCGAAACCAATGCCAAGGGCAAACGATCGAGACGACTCAAATTATCTAGCGAAACCTCAGCCAAGCGCAAACGATCAAGACGACTCAAATTATCTAGCGAAACCAATGCCAAGGACAAACGATCGATTCGACTGAAATTATCTAGCGAAACCAATGCCAAGGGCAAACGATCGAGACGACTCAAATTATCTAGCGAAACCAATGCCAAGGGTAGTTAGTGGCACGGTAGCCGAATTTTAAAAAAAAATGACAATCACCGTGCGTAGTGGTACGGCAGCCGAATTTTAAAAAAAAAATTACCATCACCGTGCGTAGTGGCACGGCAGCCGAATTTTAAAAAAAAATTACCATCACCGTGCGTAGTGGCACGGCAGCCGAATTTTAAAAAAAAATTACCATCACCGTGCGTAGTGGCACGGCAGCCGAATTTTAAAAAAAAATTACCATCACCGTGCGTAGTGGCACGGCAGCCGAATTTTAAAAAAAAATTACCATCACCGTGCGTAGTGGTTCATGATATTAGTATTATTATATCTACTATATTGTATATTATTATAGCAGTCTATAATAATATTATTATTATCGTGCCGTGTAG
>NW_021773862.1:0-810 GCF_005508785.2 Acyrthosiphon pisum | reverse complement strand
TTTTCTTCAACAGTACCTTTTCTCATAGGAAAGTGAATCTAGTTGGTACTTTGGGGTGTCAAAAGTAAAATTTTTCCAATAGTTTTCAAAAGCGCCGTGAAAAACAAAAGAAAAATTAAGGAAAAACGGAAATTTTTACTCAAAATCTGTTTTCGAGAAAATTGATTTTGGTTTTTGCTGTAACTTTAAAATGAATTAGTAGATACATAAAATTTTCACTGGTTGTTTAAATTTCCATTTTCTGTACATGATAAAATTTTCAAAATATTTTGATTCGTTTTGAGCTGTTTACGGACAATTTCAGTTTCCAATTTAATTAGTTTTTTTTTCTATGAATGTCAATAAAACTTTATTTGATGAGTAAAAATACTTGAAAATTTAATACAAGGCTCCTACTATATTGTTACAATGACATTTGAAAAATTTAAAAATCCTTAGTCACAGTTTTTTTTTTTATTAGCATTTAAAGTTAAAAAATTGACAAAATATGTAAAAATCACGAAAATTAGCAAATTATTTTGAGTTAATAATTCGTAAACATTTTTCTTTTTAGAACTAAGATTTTAAAATGTAATGCAAGATTCCTTATAGGATAATCTACCTTTATCAAAAAAAAAAATGTCTATAAGAAACTCAAATTAAATTTTTATGAGCGTTTGAAATTCATATTTTTACAACATTTGATATTCACTCTGTAGTAGGAGAAATTAAGATTTTAAAAGGGAAGCAACGGAGGTTGGGTGAAGTAATGATTGTTAACAACAATATCGCAAGAAAATACGTAGTGTAAAATAAACACGCGGGGTTGAC
>NW_021773861.1:0-792 GCF_005508785.2 Acyrthosiphon pisum | reverse complement strand
AGTAATATCTTAGAACAACTAAGCACAATTTATAAATATTAAGAAAAATAAATTAAAAATTGTTTTATTAAATGTCGATAAATGTCAACGTATTATGTAACCACTACTCCCCACTCAGTAATCACTTTGACAAAATCTAAAAATCTATTTTCAGAAATATTTTCCGATAAGGCGATAATATTTCACTACGAAATCACGAAATAAATATATTTAGGTAATAATACAATTAAAATTAATTAATAAAATATAATAATTCAGATAAAAATGTACGTAAATGTTCTAAAATTGTTAAATAGGTATGCGTATAATTAACAAAAACTAATTAAAAAGCTAATAAACTAACAAAAAAGTACCAAAAAAGCATTTATTTATGAATATCATAAGAAAATGCAAAAAAAGCAAAATCAAAATTGCATATTTGAACTCTGTGATGAATGAATCGAATTTTGTTTTTGATTAGCTATGTCCTGTAATACTATGAAAGAAAATGCGAATGCTACAAAATCCTAGCCCTAGTAATAACGAATAACGTGATATGCGAACACCGTGATAAACGAATACGTATCTACTGATGTTTATTTCTTCGTACAATCTACAATCTAGATGTCAATTATAGTTTAAACACAGTTTTACATATGCAACCATAGGGCCAACTGTAGCCAAGCTCCACCAACAACTTTAAAAGCCCTCCGCCCTTTTTACTTAAAAAATTATTTAAAATTTACTTAATTTTTTTAAGCTTATAATCAATTTTATAATAGTATGGTATTAGGCTTCGGCCTCCCCAAATCT
>NW_021773860.1:0-769 GCF_005508785.2 Acyrthosiphon pisum | reverse complement strand
AGTGGATATCGCACTGCTGTACAGTAGGTTACAAGTGGGTCACTGTATAGTGGATGGTATTAAATTTGAATTCAATGATATAATATAATTGTATAAGAAAAAACGATTCTGAGCGGAGACGGTATGTCAGTCTAGGTATAAGACATAATATTATATTATAGTCTATAGTATTTTAAAAAAATTGACCTATAATAGGTACATATAATAAATTCCAAATTAATCATATCATAATATCTATTAGGTACTTATAACGCGTTATACATCAACAACAAACCGTGATACTATCATAGATATATAATAGTATACTTTAGAAGTTTCAAGTATACCCAAGAATAATATTATACAATCACAACAAAATAACTAAAATAGTTATTCTAGTTTTTTAATATGTAATTTCGTCCAAATTTATACTTAAAATTACTATAAAAATAAACTGTGTAAATATATTTTTTAAATTTTTTGGTAACAGAATTAATTACTTACGTGGAATCTTGTTTTAAATTTTCAATTCTTAGATACAAAAGTTGAACATTTTATAAATTTTTAACTACAAAATAATTATTCAAATAAAAATTTGATACATTTTGTCAAAATTTGATCTTTAAATGCTTTAAAAAAAAATTGTGCCTATGTATTTTTAATATTTTTCAACTGATATTGTAACAATATATCAGGAGCTTTGTATTAAATTTTTACACTTTTTGGCCCAACAGATAAAACTTTATTGATATTTATAGAAAAAAAAACTAAAAAAATTGAAAACTGAAAA
>NW_021773859.1:0-892 GCF_005508785.2 Acyrthosiphon pisum | reverse complement strand
TACTCAAATACTTTAATTGTAAAGTATTTCAAATACTACTCAAATACTTTGAAAAAGTATTGGAATATTTTTCAAATACATTTGGTTTTTAAAGTGGGTTTCTAACTATTGTAATATAAACACATAGGTAGTAGGTATTCTAATAGTTATCTAATAGTTTTAAAGGGAATATTGTTATTCAAAATTCAATAACTTTTTTAGAAATCTGGTTTTCACAAACCTTTGGGCTTCGGCCAACACAGAAATACAGAATATTAAATAAAACTCTATTATTGTAGTTGACAAAAATATTTTTCCAACCAATTATTTCGAATAAAAATAAAATGTTCGAAATAAAAAACCAAAGTATTCAATACCAAAAAGTATTTAAAATACCATTCAAAATACTTCATGCTAAAAGTATTTAAAAAGTTATTCAATACTTAAAAAAGTATTTGAATACTTTTACTCAAATACTCTTACTTAAATACTTTACAGGACTGATACATATACACAATATAATTTCTATAGAATTTATATTACTATTATTATAGGTAGGTCCTAGGTACATTATATTATAGGTAATAAAAATAAATAACTCTGTTCCCATCTGTACATATAATTATACAATGCCAAAATACTATACTCAGTATACACTAAAGATTAATAGTAATTACTAATTTATTACAATATATCTCTTTCTAATATATAGAAATCTCGTGTCACAATATGGAAAATATTTATCTTCGAACTCCGAAACGGCTAGACCGATTTTTATGAAATTTTGTGAGTACATTAAGAAGTGTGAGAGAGTAAAATGATCTATTTTTCATACCCCTAGGTCTAACCCGGGGAGGTGCTCAAATGGAGATTTTGAGGTTTACGGTAGAAATTTTTGTTCTAAAGCTATTAT
>NW_021773858.1:0-834 GCF_005508785.2 Acyrthosiphon pisum | reverse complement strand
GTACAAAAAAAAAAGCACCGATTACCGATTCCGATACCCGGAGGGCGGGTAACAACAATAGTTATATATTGGCAAAGTCATATTATACCAACAACGCGTTAAACACTGAAGTAGAAGAAGGTGAAGAAAAAGAGGAGGATATTGGCAATATAAAGTTATACCGCCAACAATTTTAAGATCCTCGGTAGTATAGCTATAGCAGCCCCATCGGCTATATCGGCCGGCGGTATCGAAGGGCACTGAGTTGTGGTATTAAACCTTCTATAGGAATTTAAAAATGTTACATAGGACAATTTTAGTTACCTTTTTGACTTCGTTCTTGGTTTAGTCACCGATTTTGACCTCCAGCGAATGGTTTTCGTATTTCTTACGTTACCAGCATAAGTGCATAACACCTAAATACCTAATATGCATTAGAATGCACGCGCTTTGTTTTATAATTTACTCGATACCTACCACGACAGAAATTCACCACTAGGATCGTGCGCACCAGCAACCACTTTTCGTTCCTCCTATTCACGAGAAATTAATCGTGAACCACGACTATTGAGTGAGTATGCACTATGCAGTAGACGCGTCCCATATCAATGAAACTGTTCGGAAAACAATCGTTAATTTTCGGTCGTTGGTCAAATAATGCGTTGAAAGTAGACGTTGGGATAGCGTTACGGAGTAGGCATACCAGGGTCGCATTGACTAGTCGCTACTCTTTTTCAATTTAGGTGGCGTCGTCATCGGTGTCGGTGCTTGCGACGCAGACGCAGGCGGCGGCAGTAGGTACTGCTCGTTTGACGTTGCACAGCCATCACGAACACAGCATAAGTCCCTGTTACA
>NW_021773857.1:0-1285 GCF_005508785.2 Acyrthosiphon pisum | reverse complement strand
TCACAATAGTAGTGAGTCGTGGTCCAAATGTCCAATTCAGGGTCCAGAATTCACTATTCCTATCTCGAAATAGTTTGGTTAGGTACGTAGATTTGATAGTTTTATCATTTTATGTGGTTTGATCTTTCGTTATCAGGGTCGTTGCTCGTTACTCATAATTTTTTATAGTACACTGTCTAGACAGACGTCAGTTCATGACGAAATAACATTATTATTTTAACAATATTTCGTCATGCCTGCTAGGTCCCGTACTCTCGTGTATTCTCGTTTTTCCATAGGAACTTCCACTCACCCAAATAAATATTCCCGAATCGTCGAACTGAATGAGCCTGGAGCCACAATACTATTCAAATACAATGAAAAATTAACAATGTATATTCATAAACTACCTGTCTAATTATTAATTTTTTTGTTTAACATAATATCAACCATTCGATATATTTTAGATTCTGAGCGGAGCAATATGATTGTATTGATATTACAATGATTTGTGTTTTTTTTGTCCGTCACCACCGTTCGGGGCTTTGATTTTCTTCAACAATATATTTTTGATGGGAAAGTGAATCTAGTTAAAGAATGCAATTGCGACAAGATCCCACAAGACTAGCTAAGGATTGAAAATTTAAAAGACTTAAAAGTAATATCATATTGAGCATTACAGAAAATAAGAAAACTTAACTTTAGAAAAAAAATGTCAAGGGAGGATCTATCCCCCATATCCCCCCTCCTGTAAATACGCCACTGATAATGTCTAATGATAAGTTTAAGAATATAATTTAATCTTATACTATAAAACGTGACCCCTTCGAGGGTTACCCGACCGTCAGAAATGATAACATAGGGAACCCACCAATGAGAAAATTCCGTCTCGCCGGCGGGCCGCCTCCCAGCTGTCGGTCCGCGTTATCACTCTCTCTTATCACTTTTTGCGACTTTTTTCAAATTCCGAAGAAATTTCGAAGAAAATCGAGTTTTACCCAACCGGGGGGCCTCGGGGGGCCCCGTTCGGACCTTATTCGCCTTCCCCGCTATATTTATAGGCCGCGCGCTGCCGCACTTTTTTCCCGTCGGGCCCGCCGCGGCCGAGAGCGCGTGCAAACCGAGCGCCACCGTCGCGCGCGTTTTTCGTACTTTTTGTCAAAGATTTGAGTTTTAGCCCTTTTCGACGCGTCCGCCCTCCCCGTCGACCACTTATTCGCGTTCCCCGCTAAATTTATAGGCGGCGCGCGGCCGCGCTTTCTCCGGGGGGTGTCCCGTGGCGGAGCGGGGTCGCGGAAAGCGGACG
>NW_021773855.1:0-967 GCF_005508785.2 Acyrthosiphon pisum | reverse complement strand
CCCTGTCTTATTAAGTACTGACAATCCAAGCCACACTCAATTAAACCTGATGAAATAGTTTAAAATGTATAGGTGTTTATAACTATACTTTAACTATTCTTATACAAATTTTTATTTATTATTTATTACCATTTAGTATTGCAGAAGATAAATGACTACCAGTTAAGTTTTCTATTTCGATAAACTTAAGAAAATCTTCATTTAAATTACCATCTTCATCAATATATCGCACACATAAGGTCAACTGTTCTGATGTAGAAATATCTGTAGTCTCGTCGGCTAAAATTGAAAAGCACTTACTTTCATTAACTTTAGATACTATTTGTTTTAATATTATATTATTGCATATTTCTATAATCTGATTTTGAATGCCATGGCTTAAATATTTGATGTGTTGTTTTTCATTCTCTAATATACTTCTTAAAAATTCATCTCCTTTAGCTCTATACTTCAAAATAGAAAGGAAATTCCCAATATTATTGCTGTCATCTAAACAATTTCAAATGCATATTATAAAATTGTAATAAAACCACAGTGTATGTAATAATATACACTAATCATCATTCACACTCAATGTTTTATTTGTTTCTCCCCTGTGACCACGTAATGCTAATTCTTGTCTACCACACATTATGATACATTCAACTATAGGAATTAAATGTTTTCTGTTTTCTTTTATTTGAAGTCTCCTAAAAAAAAAATATTTAATTAATTTTAAAATTTAAATTAATACATAGACTAATGAGAATATTATACAAACCTATCATTGTCTATTCGTTCAATTATGCTTTTCTCTCTTTTCTCTAATATGTTTAGAAAATGTTCTGCATCTAATGTAGCATTTATATGATAAGTTAATTTACTATGATCTTGAAACACCTAAAAAATTTCATAGGGCAAATAATGGTTTAAATAAATATTTCCAAAATATACAATATTTTAATTTTAATAACCTCTTTAGCTTTTT
>NW_021773854.1:0-1650 GCF_005508785.2 Acyrthosiphon pisum | reverse complement strand
ACTCAGGATTAGAATATGTTTCGTATCTTATGAAGTTTTGCACTTCGCATGGTTGTCGCTCGCTGTTCTCTGTATAGGCTGTGGTGTTCTACATATTTTATACATTGTGGTGTGTTACAGTCGTTTAATTGTTGATCTGTGTATGTAGTAAACCTTTTTTTATCTAAGGTTGTAGCAACATTATTATAAGTAATGTCCATTAGATACCATCCACTGGCATTATCTTGTTTATGATGCATTGGTACTGTTGTTAACTTATATAATATAAGTTCAATGTCGTTAACTAATGGTATTAATATATTATCAAATATTAGTTTGTCGTTCAAGAAGTAGATTCTTATTTTGGTAATTTTTTCGAATTCATTTAGTTCCCATTCTCTTGGTCCTATTGGAATACTATATTTTTTCTTTATTTTGTATTCTATTTCTTTTAATGTTGATGCTAATTCTTGTGGTGTCATAAGACTTGGATGTATCATTCCTTGTTTAGCGGCAGATATTATTTGCCCTAATGTTTCTGTTTCATAAGAATATTGATTTGTAATCTATACTTATAAAATCCAAATATCACTCACTCACTGATCACTGTATCTCAAAAACTACTCAACGTACAGACTTGAAATTTGGAATAGGGGTTCTTCTCATATTTTCACCGTGCAATAAGAAAGGATTTTCAAAAATGTTGCGTTTTAGTGGAGTAATTAACAATTATAATTATTCACCGCCAATACGTATTGTGCGGCACGGCGGCCCGCGGGTTTCCAGCTACCTGCATTATTGTATATAAATTATGTATTTCATTTGCCATTAATAAATCTAATATATCGTTCGCTCTGTTCTGTATTTGTGACATTCTTGCGTATAGTTGTTGTTCCCTTTCCGAAATATTTTTATAAAGTTGTTCAGTTTGATTAACTGTATTTCCAATATTTGTTATCGTCGATTTCACCACAGTTGTTTGAGATTTCATTATGTGTAATATGTTCGTTCCTGATTCTTCTGTTTGTTTGATAGCTTCTTGTGTTTTCTTAGTGCATTTATCATCACACACGCCAAATAATGTATGCATGGCGTTACCTATCATGTTTATTAATCCCCTTCTTTTTCTTTGATTGCCTTCGGTTTGATTCATATTATTTCCCAGTGACATATACATACGCTCTTTTTGTTTTGTTATTTCATTGTATAAATCCGTTATCACTATTTGATATTTTCCGCATAAATCTTTGTGTTTTTGATCAGCACACATATTTGTTATATTCTTCAATTTTTCCCCCAATAATTCATATTTCATGTTATATTCTTTTAATGAGAAAAACGTTATAAGACTATATTCAGCGCCTATTATTTTAACTAGTCCCAAATTTTCGTATTGTATCCCCCTGCCAATTTCATAAGGCCTATAAAAAAAAAGTATTTTGATGTATCTGTTTCGTCAGATTTGATAGATTTGACTAGAAAACACGTCATCATCACCAATCTAAAAGTATAAATTATAATTATATTAAACTAAACTTTTGTACCTATATGTTATTATATATATTATATTTTTAAAACCACCTATCATAATCTAATATATCCCTTGGGTCGTGCAGAAGTTTGATATAATCTATTAGCCGTTTGCACAAAGTATTTACAGGTGTTACCGAA
>NW_021773853.1:0-1061 GCF_005508785.2 Acyrthosiphon pisum | reverse complement strand
ATATTTTATTTGTGATAGACTTATGATATAAATTTATTTTTAGGAGATGTTTGGCCATAGATGAACTTTATATTTATGGGGGATTGCAATTACACAATTCTTGTTGTAGTAATTGCCTGAAATCGCCAGTAGTTCCTATACCATGTACAAGATGTTCATTGGTAAGTTTTTTTTTTAACCATTTTACTTCATAAATATACATACATTTCTATTTGGTGGTTAATTAATTTTATAATAAAATGTACATATTATTTACAAATGTACCATAATTATCCACCTAATTCCTAATAAAAACCATTTTAAGATTTCTAACTATATATGATATTTTCTTTCAATTAAAAACTTATTTATGTTATTTTTATGTGCTTTAAATTAAGTCCACACATTTTAGATTCTGAGTGGAACGATGAATGTATTGATTTTACAATGATGTGTGTTTTTTTTTTAATTTTTGTGTCTGTCATCACCTTTTAGGACAGTAAAACTGCTTCGATTTTCTTCAACAGTAACTTTTATGATTGGAAAGTGAATCTAGTTGGTACTTTGGGGGGTCAAAAGTAAAAATTTCCCAGTAGTTTTCAAAAGCGACGTGAAAAACAAAAGAAAAATTAAGGAAAAACGGGAATTTTTACGCAAAATCGATTTTTAACAAAATCGATTTTGGTTTTTGGTGTAACTCTAAAACAAATGACCGTAGATATATGAAATTTTCACAGGTTGTTTATATTTGCATTTTCTATACACGGTAAAATTTTGAAAATATTTTGATTTATTTTGAGCTCTTTACGGACATTTTCATTTTCCATTTTATTTTAGTTTTTTTTCTAAAAATATCAATAAAATTTTATTTGTTGGATAAAAAAGCTTGAAAATTTAATAGAAGGCTCCTAGTATATTGTTTCAAAGGCAGATGAAAAATATTAAAAATCGTTAGTCACAGTTTTTTTTTATAAGCATTTAAAGTTCAAAAAATGACAAAATATGGAAAAATCACGAAAATTTGCAAATTATTTCGAGTTAGAAATTCATAAAAATTTTTCTTTTTAAATCTAAGATATGAA
>NW_021773852.1:0-959 GCF_005508785.2 Acyrthosiphon pisum | reverse complement strand
TACAATTATTAATATAATATATGAAATGCATGACAGACCTGTTTTTTTGAATATCTTTTGAATCTTGTGTACATCCCAAGTAGTTGTGTGTGTATTTGGAATTTCCATGGATATAACAGCGCGGTCATACAATTTGAAATTTTTATAATTAAGAAAGAAACTAGTTTTTTTCATTGATTAACCAATTACTTGGAATAATTTGTAACCTGTCATCAAATTCAACAACCAAAAACATTTTAATAATTAGTATATCATAAGTTTAAGTAATTTGTACCTTTATACCATTATTAAAAAGTAAAATTTAGGTACCTTGCTTATTGTTTAGGTAACAACAAATTATTGCTTTTGTACATTAATAAATTAGGAAAAAATCAAGTTATTAAGTACCTACCTATAATTAATATTTAAAAAAAATTACATATCTGGTATATCATCACTATCAGAATTTAAAAGAAGAAAAACTACATATTTATTTATATTCCAAGGAAGTCTATAACAAAAACATTTTTTTTGCACCTGACAAATGGGCCAAATACTTATTGATGACAATTTACCTACTACATGAATACCAATTAATGATTATGGACAAGGAGTTTTATAAAGATCAACTTGTTCCAAAAATTGTTTTGCTTTTAAGCCAAATAATTTATGATTTGTATCAAACAAAAATTCCTTAATATTTAAGGAATTTATTTCCTTAATATTTCCTTTATATTTTTAAATTTCACTAGTTTTTAATATACAACAGTTATTTTTTGAGTTATTTGATATTAATGTAAATTTACATCCCGGGAAGAATTTTGCTATGTGGGTGTAACCAGGATTCTTTTTAAGATTCCATCTTATTTCTTTTATTTAAATAAAACATGTGGGGTGCTCTTTATTAACCTTCTCATAATTACCTCATCACACAAAAATGTTCAATAGACTAATAAAATAGATTAAAAAATGTCCAGTAG
>NW_021773851.1:0-1347 GCF_005508785.2 Acyrthosiphon pisum | reverse complement strand
GATAACTTTGGTTTCCAAAAAAATAACAAAAGGGAAAATAGGTCATATGACATGCAAGTAAGCTATACTAATAAGAGTTTTGGGAAAAAATTTGTGGACTATTTAGGTCCAACTAATTTTAATTCATTGCCGCTGTACCTAAAAAAAAATATTTCTAGTAATGTAAATAAAAATAATTTTATAACTAATAAAAAAGCTATTGTTAATTACTTATTACTTGAACTTTAATTATATATTATGTAAAATTTAAGTATTTAATATTGTTGGTAATCACAAATTTAATTCTTCTTTGTTAATCTTATCATATTTATTTTCTTTGTTTTCTTTTTAAAAATATTATATTGTACACTATCAACTCATCTACCTCGCCACAAGCATTGCTTAATGAGGTAGATTAATTAATAATTTATCTATTTATAAAATTGTGTGCGAGTGTGTAATTGTGTTAGGTACTGTATTAATGTGTTATAGGCTTATAGCTAAATTGCGTTCTGTCATCGATCGTCGTCATGATAAACAATTTCTTGTTATCGACGACGACAATTAGATTGTCTTCGTCGATAACTATTACCCGAAACCACTATTATTTTACCCGAAACTAAATATCATTATTATTGTACCATTATGGCATTATAAATAAATACAATTATCGGTAAGACTTGCTGTCGTCGACCATCCTTAGCGTTGTCATTTCTGGGGAAAAAAACATTACAAAAATATAATTAATAATATTATTGAAAACCGACCGTCCATCGTCGGCCGTCGCACATCATTTCATTTGTGAAAAGTGATATTTTTGTGCATTCGGCAATCGGCATTGCATTACCTAGCGTGAAATATAATGTACGCTGCGCATAATATCTTGTATAATATTATACTAGACGTACTCTGTGTCTACGTTGTGTAACAAAACGGTTTTTGCTGGAGCCCTGGAGGATACGATTTTAAGGACAATTTTATATTATAGTCTATAGTATTAAAAAAAAATTGACCTATAATAGGTACCTATAATAAATTCCAAATTAATCATATCATAATATCTATTAGGTACTTATAACGCGTTATACATCAACAAAAAACCGTGGTACTATCATAGATATATAATAGTATACTTTAGAGTTTAGAAGTTTCAAGTACCCACGAATAATATTATACAATCACAACAAAATAACTAAAATAGTTATCCTAGGTTTTTAATATGTAATTTCGTCCAAATTTGTACTTAAAATGACTATAAAAATAAACTGTGTAAATGTATTTTTTAGATTTTTTGGTAACAGAATTAATTACTTATGTGGAATCTTGTTTTAAATTTTCAATTCTTAGATACAAAAGTTGAACATTTTA
>NW_021773850.1:0-836 GCF_005508785.2 Acyrthosiphon pisum | reverse complement strand
TAAATAATATAATTAGTCACCACATATAAATGATTATTGAGTACACCAACATCAACCATCTCTTTAAATGACATACTCGAAACCATTTGCCATTTTTGAATACTGACATCAAAGACCTCTACACTATCTAAAGTATGGTAGACATCACGTCCACCAACCTAGAATTAAAAAATAATATATAATATTAATAGTATAAAATAATTAAAATATTGATATAACTTACAGCATATATGAAATCACCTAATACTCCGACTCCTAACCAATCTCGACTAACTAACATGTCGACCATTGGAACCCAAGATGGTGATTTTAAAGATACATCAAGCATAAAAACAGATTTAGATTTACCACCCACAGAAAACACAAATTTATCTCTTATTACACCAAGATCAGCCAACCGACGACTATCATTTATCCCTGGTGCATTCTCTCGTAGATTTGTTACTGGGTCATACCATTCTGTATAACACTTTGGAAATGTATCAGACTGATTGAACATTAGGATAACCTGATATAATTGAAATTACAATGTAATTGTGAAAATAAATTAATCAAAACAGAATCATACTTTTTGAGAACCACCAAATTGTCTAGGTGTACAACTAATTGTTTTTGGCATGGTGAATTGCTGAACTGATTTTTTTAGATGAAAGCGCATTGCTTCAAATACATAATCTCTACCTAAAATCATTATTATAATAATAATTAATAAAATATATTAATTCATAATGATGGAATATTTATACAAATAACATACATTTAGGACTATTATTCAGAAGAGGTTCTTCCACCACATTATCTAAAATATCAGGCCTTAATAATGGCAATCGTACATG
>NW_021773849.1:0-7127 GCF_005508785.2 Acyrthosiphon pisum | reverse complement strand
TGAAGAAGAAACAAGGGTGAAACAAATGCTCGGTCAATGATCCTGAATTATTTTACACAATCGTTGGGTACTCTAGACCTGGACCTTCTGTGTCTCATTGTAACCGAAACAATTGGAGACGCATTAAAGACATCGACCGATGAGAATTAGCAGCTGCACGACGACACCGCAAACTTACTTAAACTTATCCATCATGGCTCGCATCATGCGCTCCCGGCGTTTAGCGTTTGCAGCTGCTGGCCACTGTACCCCAGCCATTTCCAGGTCTGGTGGGGGTAAGTCGGGCAACCGACGTCGACCGTCCCGACCGTTGCTACCCCTCAACGACGACGAGCGCATCGAGTCCGGTTCGCTGAGCGTGTCCGACGGCGATGCCGTCAAATCTCTGAGCCCAAGTCCCCCGCCACTGATCAGCAGGGCGCCCCTGGGCGTGCCGACCGGCGTGTTTTGCTGCGGCGGTGTCGCTGAGAGAACACACGCAAATATTGTATAAATTAATGACTAAAATAAGTTGAAAACACACTAGTAATATTATATTTATATCTTATAGGTATTATAAAGTGTTCTAAAGGCTATTAAATACATTTCTAAACCGATTTGTATTGTTACAACATTTGTTATATCCGTATTACTGGTGCGTAACATAGAAAATTGTACGCTCAGTAAAACACGTGTAGCTCCGCTAATTTAAAAATTAGAGTGAATTGGCCTCTTATACAATTTAAAGGTAAGAATATTATCCAGGCAATATCAAATTCTTTTTATTATATTTTAATTTCAAAGCAAGGCATGAGTGTTTTAAAATTGTAAATTGTTTGTACATCTTAAAATACTCAAAACTCATTTTAAAATTAAAAATCCTATGCGATTGTTTAGATAATAATCTTACCTTTGAAGTTTATAAGAAGTCAATTCACTTCTATTTTTAAAATAATGGAGCTATACGTCGTGTTCTGCCGAGCGTACAATTGTCTATGTTACGCACTTGAAGACGGAGACGACAAATGTCAGTGTAACTACGCCAGTCTTAATTATTTGTCAAAAGAATAAATTAAGCGTGGAAATAAATCTTGTAGATAATGAAGATATTTTTCTTTTGTTTTCGTTCCAGACATTTTCATTTTGACGATTTGTCGGTTATTTTATCGTTTATTTTATGGACCTCTGTTTTATCGTCTTGTAAGTTATTAACGAAGACGCGTCTTTTAAACTCACTTTTTAATTAAAGTTTAAGTTAAGAGGATTATAAGTGTATAATGTATACTGTTAATAATTATTACAAACTTTGCTTAAAAACTTTTATATGTTTTAAAAGAATAATATTATTATTCAGACGTTCTCATTAAGTATGCATTATTTTATATAGTAGGTATACACTAGAGTATTTTAAAGTGACTTTAATTTAATTTATTACAATTTTAAAGCGTTGATTGCCATAAATTCAGCATATAAATTATAGATGTCCACCGTTAAACGACTAAATCGGATAGTTTATCAATTTATCAGTTTACCACACAGGCACCTGTTTTGATCTACAACTGTATTTAAATGAATTTTATGAACGTTACAACACCGTGAATGGAAAGTCTTAAATTATTATTTTTAGTTTGGGGTGTTAATATTTTCCAACATCGAGGTTAACAACTCAGACGTTTGGTGCAACTTACGGTGCAAAGTCGATGCCTGTGACGACGAGGTTTGTTGCTGTCCGGCTGTCTGATATTTAAGCGCCGTCGACCCACTAGTCAAAGCTTTGACACCTGTCTGCTGCTGGTCCGCTGTGGCTGAAGACGAGTTTAGTAGTACCGTTACTCTGGCCGTACTGGTACCACTGACCGGCGGTAAAGTACTGTTCTGCAGCTGCTGCTGTTGCTGCATCTGATTCTGTGGCTGTTGTTGCTGTTGCAGTTGCTGTTGTTGCTGGTAGTTGTTGCCATTGATATAGTGCTGTTGCTGCTGCAGTGCAATAGCCGTGGGATTGTCGCAACGCTGTAACACCACAAATAACAGCTGATTTAAAAGGATCAATGTCAATTAAATAATGTATACGTGAACATGATGACTTAGTCTGCTGTTTCAATTAAATCGCCAATTATTATAATATCAATTGATTTGTTATCAAGTATCAACTTGTTAACAATATATTCTATTGTTTGTGAAGACACTGTTAAATATATTTTTACAGACAAAATGTACTATCTGAATACAATTGAGCCAAAAACTGTATAATATTTTGATAATATTTATTTACATAATATATAGGAGGAATTCAAATAAAAGCAGTTTAAAATTACTAAACAATATTTTTACTATAAATTTAACTCTGAGTGTTGTAGTGTAACTCTAACATTATGATTATGCAAGAGGGTGGCTTGTGGTAATATATCATCAATCTATCATAGACCCCGATAAATAACCGTAAATTTACGATTTATGCAGTCGACAAAGTCCACGCATATTTGTATACATTAGCTAAATTATAGTTACTTACTTGACCCTGTTGCTGCTGCAGTGGTCTAAATGCAGTGGAACTAAGTTCCGACGACGTCACATCGTATTTTACACCACCCGAAGTAACCGGTACTCCGCCGAGTGTTAAAGTGGACACGTTCTGACCAGAGTTAATGTCCACCCTATTTTGTTGTTGTTGTTGTTGTTGTTGTTGTTGTAGTTGTTGATCGATGCTGTATTGATGGGAATTATCGCCGACAGTCAACGGCAGCTGCTGTTGATCTTGATTCGGAAACCTCTGATACTGCTGCAGTTGACTCGACTGGTATTGTTGGTTCTGCGGCTGTTGATACTGCTGTTGCGATTGTTGTTGTGACTGATTGTATTGCTGCTGCTGCTGCTGGTTTGGCTGTTGCTGGTTCGGCTGTTGTTGCATTTGATTGTACGATAGTTGTTGCTGTTGTTGATGTTGCGGTTGCTGATGTGGCGGTTGCTGTTGCTGTTGCTGATATGTGCCGTATTCCGGTTGATAAGGCTGGTACAAGACTTCTTGCTGCTGTTGATATGTCGGTTGTTGGCAGTTAAACAGAGCGCCGCCGCTGTCCCCTCGTTTGTTATAGAACAACTGTTGTTGCATCGCCGCCGCATTTCCGGTGCCAATCGTCGACGAGTAATTCGTTTCGGTCTGCAAACTATTGGCAGTGGCGATGCCGGCGGCCGTGTACTGTTGCTGTCGCAGCTGTGACGCAGCGGCGATAGTTTGTTGCTGTTGCTGCGCCTGTCTCGCGACGATGCTCGACGGTCCTGTTCCGACGCCACCGGTTCCGTACAACAAGCCGCCGTCTTCCGCCTGTCCGTAAGCGTTGTTGGCGGTTTGCTGCTGCAGTTGAGCGACGGCGGTGTCGCCGTACTGATGTTGCTGGACCGGCTGCAGCTGCTGGAGCGGCGGCGACGAACCAGTACAGTACAGCTGGTACTGTTGGTCGCGCAGGTTTTGACTGATGATCGATTGGGTGCGCCGCAGTTGCGTCGTTGTACCGGAGGACGTCGAAAACCCGTCGGTGAAACCATGTTGTTGGTATTGCTGTTGTTGCTGTTGCGTCTGTTGTTGATACTGTTGTTTTTGGGCGTTTTCGCTTGGCACGGAATCGTATTTGTTGTTGTTTTCGCCAAATTTGTCGCTTCCGTTGTACAGCGGAGTGGCCGTTGTCGTCGTGGATCCACTGCCGTTCATGTTGGCTGAAAAATTAATAAAATTCAGTACGGAGAAACAAAAATATACGAACGATATCCATCTTTTGTGATCATTTGCAGGCAAAGGCCAAAAATCAAAGATACATAACAGGTACGTGTGGTTAGGTTATACAGCACCTATACCTATATCTGTGTATTTCGGTTTTATTGTACCTCAATTCACGAGTAAATCTGCATCGGTGTACTTCGATTTGTTAACTAATCCGACCGAGAGACCGAAAATCCACCCGTGGCTGATACCCCTTGGTATATTTTCTAACGTGGTATGTCAACTAGTTGACTTCGGTAAAAATGAGCAGACATAAAATACAGCATTACCTATATCTATGTATTTCGGTTTTAGTGTACCTCAATTCACGAGAAAATGTGCATCGGTGTACTTCGATTTGTTAACTAATTTGACTGAGATAGAATATCCACCCGTTGCTGATATTGCCTTCGGTATATTTTCTAACGTGGTATAAACTACTCTCTAAGCGTTTCTGATATCTTTGAGAACAATCGTTGACATTTTCGCATTTTCGTAAAAATCGGTTCAGTAGTGTTTGAGCCCATAAGCTAAAAGCATACCGACATTTCCTTTTGTTGTACATTTTTTGAATGACAGATAAATACACAGCAGTATAAGTACCTACCTATCTCGACCGGCATTTTTATTATTTTTGAATTGAAGTATTGAATGTTCATTAGGGTGTAATGTACATGAAATATAGGTACACTGCGAACAGCAACGTTTTATTCTATTTATTTCTCTGTCACTCATCGTACATTATATTATTATTATTATTTTTTTTTTTTGTTAAAATATATTGTGCTTAATAATGCAATAATTAAAATTACTGATTTGACAAGAACGTCAAGTGGATTTAAACCTGGGGCTGGTAGGCCATTCAATGGTCGCGTTGCGCCTAATCCACTTGACAGGATATTCATGAGTTCGTGATCTAGTAATATTCGACCTATATAAATTTAATTTATTAAATGGCAGCACTATCTGATTGAAACGTACATAATTATTTCAATGGTATATTGTGTTAAGATTTAATTTATTGATGTTTGATATTTCTTGTTAAATGGCGTATCATAAAAAAAAAAACGTAAATTATTTTTCACCAGATAGGTGGTAGCTATATTTAGCACTAAAAAAAGTACCAAATTTTATCCAAGATTTCAGATAACGCTTTTATTTGCATATTAAAATATATAGAAATTATGAAGTAGATACAGCCGTCGTTTGGAATAATTGGTAGCTTAAAGATTATAATATTTAAGTAAGTTCTTTTAATTGAAATCGTAAGTTATAAATTAGTTGTCACGGGTGAAGAGGTCTTAATGACTTCAAATTTAGTTATGGCTCAAATACCTTCCGAATATACAAAATGTTTAAAAAGCTGACTCTACCGGGACCAAATTGTTAATGATAATAAATTAATTTTAAAGTAAATTGAATTCGCCGAAATACGCATTCTTCATTCAACGGCAGTAGAAAATAATTAAAATTACGTTGAATAAACTTTGTAATAATTTATGAACAATAATTATCTAACCTAAGGGTCTCCAACCTATGGCCCACGGGCCACATCCGGCCCGTCATAGGTTTTTCACTAGCCCACCAAGCTAATTAATTATGTTATGAAAATAATATATTTATTATATTATTTTCATTTAGTTTTCATTCTTTTTAATTCATTGAATTAATTAAATAAAATTAATTTATTAGTTTTTTCCTTCAGTGTTTCCGTAACAGCTTATAATTTGTAATTTAGACCTATATTATACTAATTAGTAATTACTAACAATAACTAATAATAGAAAAACTCGTTATAAAATAAAAAAAGTATATAAACAAACATTAATTGTTCTAAATAAATCTTATCTATTCTTCAATTTCTTAACCGATCTATTCCTACAAAAATGTTGGCCCCCGATCTAACCTATAGAATAGTAAACCTACACATGCAATGTAATAATATCTTTATCTCAAATCAGGGACTGGAACCGAACCTAAAATAACCTGTTCTGGAACCGGAATCTTTGAAATATTAAGAACTGGAATCAGAACCGAAACCATTATTTTAATAAACCGGAACCGAATGGAATTTTAAAATTAAAAAGTTTCTTTTAGGTTCAATAATAAAAAAATGTATTCATCATAATTTAATGGTATTACTGTTTTGCGTATAAATTATGTATGATCATATGAGTTTTCTAATACTTCTCATAATTTTAATTAAACCCGCTTTCCGGATAGGTGTTTAAAATTATTATACTTTTCAGTAAGTACCTAAATTATCTGGAACCAGTACCAAAATTTTTTGGAACCAATACCTTTAATTTTTTCATCAAAAAACCAGAACCGAACCGGAACAATTAATTTTTAATTTTGGAGAACCAGTACCGGAACCGAAACCGATAAGTTCAAAAGATTCCAGTGCCTGTCTCAAATATTCAAAGCCTTATATTGATTTTGAATTATTTCTTATAGAACCCTGCTTCTACACGACAGTACCTAATGTTAACCTTATGATTGCCCTGATGATTAAAGCGCAAATGTATCTTTGTGATGAAAAATTCTACCTTATCCGTTGCAAAACGTTAAATGGGAAATGGCTAATTTATTATTGATGATAACGCGGAATGTCGGTAGGTACATCATCAACTCGTTACTGTCGTTAAGCATGCCTAGTGTTTTCGTTTAAAAATTCAAGTGATGAATTTTAAACGCGTTTACCTATGGACCGACTAAAGTCGGCCAACATTCCGCTGATCGTGCCGCTGCTGTCGTTGTCAGACGCCGCTGCCGACGCCGCAGCCACCTGCTGCGCCGCCGGTTGTATTCCATAATTGTGTCGTTGTGTCTGTGGATGATGCTGTTGCTGCTGCTCCAACAACTCTTCCTCGTCGTCCTCGTCGTCGTACTGTCAAAAATACACGAAAGTGAAAATAAATACGACAGCGCATTTGACCGGGAAAAATGTGTGAAATAATAGTCGTATGTCATTTACACTGCCTACGAATCGTTACAATTATACCACACGCATGAAAAATAAATCATCTACTTAATCGTCTACGAATATTATAATATGGTTTTCCACCGTCTAAATAATAATTTCACATTAAATACCATAATATCTGCTTACTACGGCGCATAATAACAATACAATATAATATTGTTCACGACTGCAGCAGGCTAGTCGACGAATAATAATATATCATAATATTATATATTATTGCAGATTTGCAGTCATCGAAATGAATCTGTTTCGTTCAACTACCTAATCGTGATTAATCACGTCTAATATTACTGTTATGATAATATTACAGTCTGCGTCAAAAGCTTTTGTTACAATATTATATAAAACGTCATCATACGAGCGCGCGCGTGCCGGTGACGTTCATAGTAGTAATTATTAGTAATTACT
>NW_021773848.1:0-1121 GCF_005508785.2 Acyrthosiphon pisum | reverse complement strand
GTCCGGGAATTTACATTCCGCAACTTTACGTTCCGGATAATGACGGTCCGGGATTTTAAATTCCGGAATTTTACGATCCGGATTATTACGATCCGGGATTTTACATTCCGGAATTATACGGTCCGGGAATTTACATTCCGTAACTTTACGTTCCGGATAATTACGGTCCGGGATTTTAAATTCCGGAATTTTACGGTCCGGAATATTACGATCCGGGATTTTACATTCCGGAATTTTACTGTCCGGGAATTTACATTCCGTAACTTAACATTCCGGATTATTACGGTCCGGGATTTTAAATTCCGGAATTTTACGGTCCGGATTTCTACTTTCCGGATTTTTATAGCCCCCCTTCTGGATGTCTGTACAACACAGATATTTTGCAAATTTTTTGCATTTTAGATTCTGAGTGGAACGATGAATGTATTGATTTTACAATGATGTGTGTTTTTTTTTTATTTTTTTATTTATTTTTTTATTTTTTTTATTTTTTTTTGTGTCTGTCATCACCTTTTAGGACAGTAAAACTGCTTCGATTTTCTTCAACAGTAACTTTTATGATTGGAAAGTGAATCTAGTTGGTACTTTGGGGGGTCAAAAGTAAAAATTTCCCAGTAGTTTTCAAAAGCGACGTGAAAAACAAAAGAAAAATTAAGGAAAAACGGGAATTTTTACGCAAAATCGATTTTGGTTTTTGGTGTAACTCTAAAACAAATGACCGTAGATATATGAAATTTTCACAGGTTGTTTATATTTGCATTTTCTATACACGGTAAAATTTTGAAAATATTTTGATTTATTTTGAGCTCTTTACGGACATTTTCATTTTCTATTTTTTTTTAGTTTTTTTTCTAAAAATATCAATAAAATTTTATTTGTTGGATAAAAAAGCTTGAAAATTTAATAGAAGGCTCCTAGTATATTGTTTCAAAGGCAGATGAAAAATATTAAAAATCGTTAGTCACAGTTTTTTTTTATAAGCATTTAAAGTTCAAAAAATAACAAAATATGGAAAAATCACGAAAATTTGCAAATTATTTCGAGTTAGAAATTCATAAAAATTTTTCTTTTTAAATCTAAGATATGAAAATGTAATACAAGATTCCTTATAAGATTATCTA
>NW_021773847.1:0-939 GCF_005508785.2 Acyrthosiphon pisum | reverse complement strand
CATTTTTTAGATTCCTGAGTGGAAACGATGAATGTATTGATTTTACAATGATGTGTGTTTTTTTTTTTTATTTTTTTTATTTTTGTGTCTGTCATCACGTTTTAGGACAGTAAAAGTGCTTGGATTTTCTTCAACAGTACCTTTTCTGATAGGAAGTGAATCTAGTTGGTACTTTGGGGGGGTCAAAAGTAAAATTTTTCCAATAGTTTTCAAACGCGCCGTGAAAAACAAAAGAAAAATTAAGGAAAAACGGGAATTTTTACGCAGAATCTGTTTTCGAGAAAATCGATTTTGGTTTTTGGTGTAACTTTAAAACAAATGACCGTAGATATATGAAATTTTGACTGAATGTTTATCTTAGCATTTTCTATACACCATAGCATTTTCAAAATATTTTGATTTATTTTGAGCTCTTTACGGACATTTTCATTTTCCATTTTTTTTTAGTTTTTTTTCTAAAAATATCAATAAAATTTTATTTGTTGGATAAAAAAGCTTGAACATTTAATAGAAGGCTCCTAGTATATTGTTTCAAAGGCAGATGAAAAATATTAAAAATCGTTAGTCACAGTTTTTTTTTATAAGCATTTAAAGTTCAAAAAATGACAAAATATGGAAAAATCACGAAAATTTGCAAATTATTTCGAGTTATAAATTCATAAAAATTTTTCTTTTTAAATCTAAGAGCGACATCCACTTACCCACCTTTTTTTTTTTTTATTTAGCTTAAGCTCCACAACTACGTATTTTTTTTGTAGGGAGAAGTAACTGTTGAAAGAATTGGTTGAAACCCGTTTGTATATGTAGCAAGGATATGTAGTTACAAATTCCGGGTGGTCATCCATCCGGGATAAGCAACACCGGCTAATACGTACATTCAGAGCATTTTTGGGAGCTACGGTCTACGCCAAACCAAGCCACCATACATATATTAAAATG
>NW_021773846.1:0-2561 GCF_005508785.2 Acyrthosiphon pisum | reverse complement strand
ACGGATCAACATTTGACAATACTGATGTTTCTAAATAAGTAAATAGTTATCACTATTTTTCAAATGATAAGGGAATCATTATATTATTGATACTATTTTATTTTATTTGATTATATCGTGGGGTCTAAGTATAATCGAATCCAATAAAATGTTCTTAACATCATCTTATCAGTTATCAGGAATCATTTATAAAAAAACATGGTTGATGAATCCATATTGATATTATAAATGTTAAGATCAACAATTAGGGCATATAATTCAAAACCACACACTTACTATTCATAACCAAACAATTTACACCGTTCAATACCACACATTTTGACTAGGTATTATTAAAAATGGAAATTTGGAAGATCGATAGGT
This sequence comes from Acyrthosiphon pisum, assembly GCF_005508785.2. NCBI lineage: Eukaryota > Metazoa > Arthropoda > Insecta > Hemiptera > Aphididae > Acyrthosiphon > Acyrthosiphon pisum. The sequence continues at coordinate 2,198 of NW_021773846.1, read as the reverse complement.
AATTCAAAACCACGCACATTTAATTAACAGTTAAAATTAAACATTTATTGATATAAAATAAATCGTCATAAAAATAAATAATTGAATATAATATAATAAGAAAAAAAAATGTTTTGATTGGAATACATTTACATTCTATTGCTTATAAATGTATGTGTTATTGATAAAATTATAAATATTAGTGTGTGCGGTATTGAACGGTATAATTTTAAGAAAACTGCAGAATTAATCTAAAAAATTTTTCTGTTTTGTATGACGACCTTTTTTTGAAAATTTGTGGTTATGACAACCGCCAAAAAAATATTGTAAGCAAAAATTTTCTAGACTCAAAGTGCTCTGTTAAATTGATTAATTGTATAGTAATTTTATTTTAAATAAATAAATTTTGAAATTATGTATAGCTTTTATTTTTTTTTTGTGTATTTGATCACGTTGGGAGCAGAAAAAAAAAGATCGAACCTTGAAGTTCGAAAGCAGTTTTTGGTAGCCAGTTGGATCAAGTGGGCAAAAACTGGGTGATAACAATTATAAAGTCACTAGTACTTTTACAGACATCTTGGTTTTGTATAAAACTCTACATATGAATAATTTATTTAATCAGTTCGTACTTTGTAAAATGCCCTGGTTTCTCCGGTAAAATCTATAAAGTGGTCAATAAGAACATAATATAACATAGACGAACCATAAACAGGGTCTTTCAAATTGTATAAGACAATATTATACGACACTCTGTTATAGATTTTGGTTTTTACTTAGGTACAATTTAGTGATGAGCTACAATTAATCATATTATATTATTTGATACTGATAGTTACCCAGATATCTTACGTGATTTCCCGGGTTACTACCTTTGACCGTCTGGCCTCCAGGAGCGACTCCTTTCGCTTAACGTTAGGTCCCTGGATACATGAAGAAAAGCAGACTAACGCTGGGACTTCTAACGACCAGCCCATAGTACAAATTATGCCGGAAACCCAGCGTGATACTACGCCCTTTCGTCCTTTCGCTAGAAACCCGATCTCAACCATGGTTGTATTAACTTTTTTTACCTAATTCTTCTGATTCAATTATTATAAAAAATAAACAACAATTAATACTGGCTTGAAAACATGGCAATGTCAATAAATTATAGGTAATAAACCAAAAAAGAATAGTCTCGTAACCACGTAATTGTACCTACTAAAAATAAAACGAGTTGGTTATACATATTATTATAACAATGCGGTCAGACTTTAAACTTTTATTCGGTGATAATTCAGCAATACCGAAAAAAATACACGTGATGACAGTTAAGTTAGCTTTGAGATCAGCATAACTAAAATAAATAAAAACATAAACGATACCAGCTATAGCCGAAAGACGCTCACGGCCAAAAAAACCATACTGATGCGTCGTGTTCATTAAATCGTTAACCTAAGGCAAGGAGTTTTTAAAATTCGCAGAATAATGGAATTTCAACATAGCATTTCCGAGTCCCAACTATCTTCAAAGCAATGTCTTTTAGAGAAAGGTGTGGGAATTGCAATAAACATGATTAAAATGCCTAAAACTGAGAAGCAGGACTTGAGTCTATATCTTTTGAATTATAGAAGTAGTCTTGTGGCAGGTTTATCGTGGTCTCCTCCACAGATGCAACAAAGTAGGGAGTTGAGAACGAAAAGTAATAGTTAAAATACAAAGAAACCAGAATTACTTGACTGTTCTTTAGAAAGTAAAATAATAAAACTAAAATAGAAAGAGTGGTTTAATAGAACAGTGTCAAGTGAAGAAAGAAAATTTAAACCAAACGATCACATTATGATACAAGACAAAATGTCTAAACTATGATTTGGATCAGTGGGGGTCGGAAAAACTAAATGGCCAAGATCTTATTAAGTATAAGATAATAATGTAAAAATACTTAGGAAAAATACAATATATTTATGTAAGGAAACTAAGTAAATTTGATTTAAGCTTCGATCATAGTGCAGAAAAAATAAATAACGATGATAAAAAAGATGTAGTAAAAATTGAGAGAAAAGAGGATAAAAAAGTGAACAGTGAAACAAAAAATGAAGTGAACAAAATTAAAAAAAAAGGTAAGAATGGTTACAAATTGTTGTCTATGTTGCGTGTGAGCCAGAAAGAGAAAACAAACAGTGCGCTGACAGCCTCTTAAGATTATATTATTAAGATCATAATTTTTTCTATCTCTCTTT
>NW_021773845.1:4415-6855 GCF_005508785.2 Acyrthosiphon pisum | reverse complement strand
CATGTATAAGAATGCATGCAAGTCTCACTCATGGTCATTGTGATATGAGCTCTACAAGGAGAGTATCTAATAATGTATGATTGGGAAATTAGCAAAGAAGTGTCATTTGACGTTGGATTTCATCCTGGTGATAAAATAAACTGATTTCATATAAAATACAAAAATAATATCGTGAAAATGACCGGGGGATTTTACCTATCATTAATACGTGTACTTATGGAAATAAATTATTCTATTTACGCCGAACCTGAGATTTTACCGTTACTAATTAAAGAAGACAAAGTCGTTTCAATAATCAAAAATGATGGAGGTGAAAAAATGGTGACAATACAATGTGGAGATCAAAACATTATTATGGATGAAGACGCTGTGAATAATTTCACCCACTATAGATGTAACGTTAGCTGTGTTTGCCGAGATTTAGGTATTGAAGCGGACAAAGAGTGTACTGAAATTAGTTGTTGTTAATTATTAATTTTCTGATATTATAAACCATTTAATAGAGAATCTTGTAAAAATGTATCCTTAATATTATTTTAATAAAATATTATGTGTTGTATATATATATATATATATATATATATAACGTAACACAGTTATTATTTGCATAGTTCTATCAGTAGTCATACGATACAGTTATATTTCACATTTTATTTACAATGAACAAAGAAAAAGCCTTGTTGGAAAATTTAATAACATCAAAAAAAAATATTAAACGAAAAATAATGGAAATGAAACGTGGTGTTATAGATTCTGAAAACTATTTCCGAGAAGCATTTAAACCAATAATTGAGCCATTGAGCACACGTATAGAAAAAAATAGTCAATGTAACTTACAACAAGCTGAACAAAAAAAATACGGAAACCTCATCCACTAGTGATGAAGATGACGATAAATTAAATTCATCATTTGAAAAGTTTTTAAATAATAAACGACCAACATCACAACGTTATGATAAATCCTATGGTATGTATTATGATAAAACTAGTGGCTTATACAAAATAGGAGATCACTCAGTAACGTTTAACCATGGTAACTTACAGTTGCTTAATAAATACTATAAATGAACTGAAGGACTATGGTCTTTATTATGTGAGAAAGTACCAACAAATTACACCCTAGAAGATATAGAATTTTATTATGACATTTTGAAAACATCACGTGTTCATTTAAAAGCAGATGGAAAACCTAAAACCTCAGGATACTTTAAATGGATGCAAGTTATAAAACCTCTGTACGAACGAATGAAAAATGAGTTAAAACAGTTAAACGAAGAAATAGCTAAAATTAAAACTCCATGATTAAACTTAACACCAATTAACAAACATTTATCGAGCTCTAAACGTAGTAATGTTAATAATAATACAACTGTAACAAATGAACCATTTAATTTTAATCCTGTAGCCAACAGTTCTATGGTTATAGAACCCGAAGTTGAAAATATGTTTAGTTTTACATCAACACCGCAGACTGATAAGACAGGTTCTGGTTTATATAAAGATGTCTTACCTCAAACCCAATTAGTTTATTATGACGATCCAAATGAGCTAGTAACTAGATTAAATCTTTTGACATCATCGCAAAGTGTTGGTAATACTGGTGTTAATAATGAAATTATATATATATTACAAGAACTACGTGAGAGAAATATTATAGTATAATGACAACTTTAGAAAGTATAGCTAACGAGTTACATCAACCGGCCAGAAAAATATTTCCTAGACGTAGTGTAATAACTCGATTTAAAGATGATCTTTGGCAAGCTGATTTAATTGATATGCAGACACATGCTAGAAAAAATAATGGTTTTAAGTTCATTTTAATTGTTATTGATACATATACGAAATATCTTTGGTTTGAAGCACTGAAAAATAAAACAGCAAAGGAATATACAAAAGGAATAATAAAAATACTGAAAAAAAATCAACCTAAATTATTACAAACAGATAACGGTACAGAGTTTTATAACAGTGAATTTCAAAGTGTTATGAAAAAATATTATATTAGACATTATTCAACATACAGTAGTATAAAGGCTGGGATGGCCGAACGCGTTAAAAAAACAATAAAAAAAAAAAGGTGGGTAAGTCGTGGATGTCGCTCTGCTGTACAGTAGGTTACAAGTGGGTTACTGTAATGGATGGAATTAAATTTGAATCCAATGATATTATATCATTGTATACGAAAAACGATTCTGAACGGAGATGATTTGTCAGTCTAGGATATATTATTTTTAAAGAAAAACTTATGGAGAACCTTGTACCAAATTTTAAAAACTTAGTTATAAAAGAAAAATTTTTACGATTTTTCAACCACTAAATTACTTGCAAATTTTCGCAATTTTGACATATTTCGTATAAATTTGAACTTTAAATGCTTATAAATAAAAATTGTGACATGTATTCCTTTTATTTTGCAACTGCTATTGTAAAATATGTT
>NW_021773845.1:0-1847 GCF_005508785.2 Acyrthosiphon pisum | reverse complement strand
ATACACCCGTAACGTGGAACTCCAAGGAGTCACTGGAACTATGCCATCTGCACGCTAGATCCGTCGTACCCATAATCAACCATATCTGCAGAACGTAATTCCTGAGAATTTTTACGAATATACAATCTATTGAAAAATATTATAAAAGTTCTTTTATCAATATTATAAATTTAAATTCTGTACATTTTATTTTTTATATTTTATATTATAGTATCAAGTATCAAGTATTCAAAAATCAAAATATAATTATTTTATCTTTCAGTTTTTCCTGCAAATATAAAACATTTATTTACAACATGAGTATCTTGATCATATCTATTTTGATCTATTTAATATAGTATATAAAAATACTCGAAAATCAAGTATTCAAGTATTCACGTAATCAAGTAACAAGTATTCAAAAATCAAATATAATAAATAATATAAATATAGGTATAAATAGTGTAAATATATAAAATTCATTTAAAATATTATATGCAAAATAATATTTTATAACTATTTAATTTTATCATCTTTTACCTTTTATTTTTTTTAAATATAAATTGATATTTACTAAATACAATTTAATTGATCATAACATACCAAGTTATACATTTTTAATTTTAGATAATTGAAAATGTTTATTTTACCTAATACAAGTTCATTTGATATTCATCTATTTAGTATGTTTATATTTTATACTTTTATATCAATAATTTGTTTGTCTTTTACAAAAACATATTTTAATTAATCATACTGATTATCTTTTATTAAAATTATATAGAATATCGAATTTAAATTCAACACATTTTATTTTAGATTCTGAGTGAAACGATGAATGTATTGATTTTACAATGATTTGTGTTTTTTTAAGACAGTAAAAATTCTTAGATTTTCTTCAACAGCATCTTTTCTGATAGGAGAGTGAATCTAGTTGGTACTTTGTTAGAAATTCATGAAAAGTTTTATTTTTAAATCTAAGATTTGAAAATGTAATACAAGATTCTTCATAAGTTTGTTTACCTTTATCAATAAAAAAATAAATGTCCACAAGTAAATCAAATTAAAATTTTATAATATTTATATTTTACAATATTGGATATTCAATCGATTTCTCATGTAACGATTTTCTTATTTTGTTGTAATAAAAAAACGAATGACTGTAAATACTTGAAAATTTCACTGAATGTTTATATTAGCATTTTCTATACACGATAAAATTTTTAAGATAATTTGACTCTTTTTTAAACTCTTTACGAACATACTCAGTTTTCAATTTTTTTAGCTTTTGTATGATATTTCTGTAATAATAAGTATTAAATCAGTTCCTTAGTGTATGTCGATAGTTAGTGAATTCAAAATTGATTATAATTATTTTATCTTTCAATTTTACCCTGCAAATATAAAACATTTATTTACAACATTAATATTATTTTCATCTATTTAATATAGTATATAAAAAACAGAAACATTTTTTTTTTTTTTTCACTGAAATTTTAAAATGATGTGTTAGACATATTTATTTTTAATCAACAATAATTTTATTTGGTTCAATACTTACATGTTATAGTACCTATAGGTATTAACCACTTAATAACTTATAAAATCTTGAATTTCCAATGTGTGTTGACATTGATTTGTTAACAGTTGAAAAATTAATTAGTACAAACACAAATTGGTTAAGAATTAAACTGTTTATTTAACTTGACTGTTAATTTTTGAAATCAAAATCATATATAATTATTTTATTCATAATTTTTTTACCTGGAAATACATAATACATATTATTAATCATAGTACCTCTTATAAATTTATTATTAACACAACATAAAATACTGAATTAATATTTTTAATTTAAGTTAATATTA
>NW_021773844.1:0-988 GCF_005508785.2 Acyrthosiphon pisum | reverse complement strand
TCGGGGTGACTGGGATTTGGTTATATTAAACGATACGGAGGGGCAGTCACCTGGTCTAAGAGAGAAGGTGATAAAGGATGATTTAGCGTCGTTAATTTTGATCTTCCAGCGGTTTGACCATAGTTGAATCGAGTTGAGGTGATTTTGAAGCCGGAGAGATACTACCTGGGGGTCATGGTTTGAAGCCAGGATTATCGTGTCGTCAGCATATGTACCCAGTGATGTATGAGGAGAGGTCGGAGTGTCGTGGGCGAATATAGAGTATAAGAAGGGAGCTATGTCACTTCCTTGAGGGACTCCAGCTAGTATTTGGAAGTTTGACGAGTAGCTGTTATTAACGCGAACACTGAAGGTGCGATTTTCGAGGTATGATTTTAAAAGTAGGTAGTATGGGGCAGGGAGGAATTTTTTGAGTTTGAAGAGAAGTCCTTCGTGCCACACCTTGTCGAAGGCCTGAGCCACGTCAAGGATTTTAAAAAAGAAAATTGATTTTATTGGTTTTATAAAACTTTTAACTGTTACCTTGAATCCAATAGCTTGATCATATTTTGGAAACCCGAATTTTCCACAATTGACAACGGTTGCAAATCCTCAGCAATCATTTTCACTATTGCCTCATGAAAATGTTTAATTTGCAACTCGGATGGGGCTCCAAATCTTAAACAATGTGCATGTAATAACAAGATCATACTTTATTAATTATAGCATAATCATAATCATAATTATTTTAGATTCTGAGCGGAGCTAGGAAGCTAGTGGCTTTACAATGGTGTTTATTTTTTTTTTATCCTGTATACAAAATTTCTACCAGAAAGAGTGCTTCAATTTTAACATTTAGTATCTTATATTTTAGGAAATTGGATCAAAATGGTACTTTAGAGAGGTTATTTGATTTTCTTAATAGTTATTTAACGCCACGTTAAAACCACCAACAAATTACAAAAAACTACTAAAAATAAGATTTTAATTTCTAATGCTGTGTTCTATC